>NC_141910.1:26733750-27034166 GCF_057802395.1 Ceratotherium simum simum | reverse complement strand
CCTAAACACTGAAGGATCATTATTAAAGTATGGCTGGCATCCCCGATCATTAATTATAATCTTGTGCACATATGCAGTGTGATTGCAGGAAATAATCAGCTTTGTCTGCCAAATTGGCAACATTTAGAAACTAATTTGTTATGACACAGCATCAAAGATATTTAAACAACAAGCTCAAGGCTCTGCTGCTCCGCGTACATTGTTCAAGTATCAGATAACATCATTAAACAATAGTTAACATATCCAGAGGGAGGTAGTATGTGTCCTTGAACTTCCATTCAAGTGGAATTACAAAAAGAATTGTTATGTGCTCCCAATCCTGCAGTTTAAGTATTGGGGAAGCCTACCCAGAGTGACAGCCATTTAGGAGGCTGCCGGGAACAGCAGCTGTCAGTCTAGAGTAATTAAGTGGGCTTTAGAAGGATGATTCAAAGTGTGCCTAGGGCAAAGATTAGACAGGATTGCTATTTTTCTGTTTGGGATACATTAGGATTCATTTACCTACTTGATTCTTCAGGGGCCAGATCATAGCAGCAGATTTCCTCCCACCGGTGTGCACTGCAGTGAAGGAGAGGTGATGGTAGTAAGGTAAGCTATATTCCTTCCATGCCCAACGTTGGCCCATTCACTCAAGTGAGAACTCTCAATTTGTGAACGATGAAATACACATTGCATCTCTCTCTCCTTCCCCTTGACTTTCACTCTGGACAGCAACACAATTGTTCTGAGCCCATGTTTCCACTGTGGTTATTAAGGGAACTTTTAATTCATTGTCTTTCTTCTATCATTTCCTTTTATCCCCTTCAGCAGAATCAAGCTCAAGCCACGTGCTTCATCCTTCTGCCAAGCTCCCTCTCGTCAACTCCCTAACACCTCCCAAATACACACACATAAATTTTTTATTTCATTCCTTTTACTTTTTCCCATTCTCCTTTGCTGAATTCACTTCTTGTCCCAACCTAAGAACCGCACAGTCATGAATCGATTCTATTCTTTATCTATATTCACTCTCTATGTGATTTCATCCAATCCACTGTCTTTAAATAGCCTCTAAATATGTATCTCCAAACTTGACCTCTCTCTTAAAATCTATCCTCATATACCAAATTCCTACATGATACTTCTGTATAGCTAATGAATATTTTCAACTTAACATATCTATAACTGACTTCCAGATCTTCCTGCCCAGACCTGCTCCACACACGCTGTGATTTCCTACATGAAGGGACTAGTGGAGGAGAACCCAGGGGCCCCCAGCCCTCCACCTCGCCAACTGTCAGAACTGTGAGAGGCCTTCCAAAACCAGCCAGGCCCCAGCTGACTGCCAACTGACCACCTCAGTATGGGTGAGCTCAGCAACCACCCTGGAGGAGAGTCAAGATGTCCCAGGTGAACCCTTCCCAAATGGCCAACACTCCAAACTATAAGCAAATTAGTGGTTGTCGTTTTAAGCCACTAAATTTTTGGATAGCTTTTTGAATAGCAATAAACACCTAATATACTTCTCTACAGTGATCACTTAGAATCATAAGGCAAACATGTCACTCATCTACTCAAAGGTTTTTGGTGACTTCTCACTAGAGTTAGAATGAAATCCAAAGTCTGCACCATGACTGTAGTTTCCAAGACCTACATCATGTGGTTCCTGGCTCACACTCTCTCACCCTACTTCTTACCATCTCCATTACCCACCAGACTCCAGTCATCATGGCCTCTGTGCGGTTCCTCAAAAGAAGCAAGGCACATTCTCACCTTAGAACATGTGCACAGGTTCTTCTCTCCCTCTGGAATTCTCTTTCACTAAATATTAGCCTAGTTTACTTCTTCACCTCACCTATGTTTTTGTTGAGAGATCACCTCCCCCGAGAGGCCTTTCCTGACCATCCTATCTAAAACAAAAACCAAAAAGCCACAAAAAAGCTCTGATTCACTCTATCCTCTTAGCCTGCTTTATTTTTGTTCATCATACATACCCTTACCTGATATCCTATGAGATTATATGTGTTTGTTTATTGTTTATTATTTATCTCCCACAAGAGAACCCATGCTCTATGAGAGAGGAAACTTTTATTTACTACTATTTTCCCAACACCTAGAACAGTGCCTGGCATGTGTTGACTGACTATGTGAATGAATGGATTGTGTAGCTTGGCTAAAGCACAGAATAAGCAGAGAGTAGGAATGGGAAACAGGCTTTAATAAGTAGGGAGTTTGCAACTCTGATACAGAGCGAGGAATCGGACATTGTTGGTGCTCTGCCCATATCACTTGGGATCCTTCCTCCAAGTTCTGGGCACCTATCCCCTGACCTCTGTGTGCTTTGCTTCTGTTGGCTTGTACCTGAAACCTCTTTCTGAGGACATCACTTGGGTTATATTAAGTGCTTTGACTACACAGGCCAAAAGCCAGAAATGCCTGGAAGTTTATGGCCCTCTCAGAGTGGCTCATAGCCAATGACTGACCAGGAATACAAAAGCCAGCCCAGCTCCCCTGTTTCAACGTACAATAAACTTTGAGGTGTAATGCATACTTCAGAGCTCCTATGTGATCCAGTTGGTGCTGAGACTTCACCTGAAATCATGCCTTTGCTCGGATCTATCCTCTTCCCTATCTTGATTCCTACACTTCGCTACCAATTTCTCCAGGGAGCATTTCCTTAGGCAATCACTTGCATATAGAACCTCTGCTTCTAGGGAGCCAAACCTGAGGAAAAGGGTTTTCTCTTTATGAACAATGGAAAGTTACTTATGGCCTCTGCGTAGGAAAATGATAATGGGAAGTATTTATTAGGAGCTAAGTGTTCAGCCTTATGCTAAGAATTTTACATGTTTTATCTGTTTTAATCCTTACAAACTTATGCTAAGAATTTTACATGTATTATCTGTTTTAATCCTTATAACCTTACAACGCCCATTTTAGTGTGACAAGTATTTGGCTTTAGTAAGTTTACTCAAATAGCAATATATATGATCATTAACTGGAAGCAAAGAGCCCAGTGAGGAGTCTACCACAATCATCTAGGAAAGAGTTATCAAAGATTTGAATTTTGTCACTAGCAATAAAAATAGGAAGGCAGCCACTAGACTCTAAAGGCACAGAATTTGGAATTGGCCCCGCCCATAAATAGAGGGTCCCTCAAGTTCTCTTAACCTTACTTTTCTCAATCGTCAAGTGATGGGTTTGAAAAAAAAGTTATCTCAAGAGTGACTTTGGTTCAGGAAACCTGGGAAGAATACTGGGTGTGAAGTCTTTGAAAGTGAACTGAACTTTCCTAAGACTCTTCACGGCATGACACACGTGAAGAGAATATGGTCTGTAGGGCTGGTCGTACTCAGATTTTTTTCCAGCTATTTGACTCTAGATAAGTTACTTAAATTTGTTGAGCTGCAGTGTACTTATCTGCAAAATGGGAATAATATCTACCTTATGGGGTTGTTGTCTTAAAATTCTATGTAAAATACTCACAGGGTGCCTGGCAAACACTAGGACACACTATATTAATTTGTAGCTTTATCTCATACTTATTTCATTAAATCTAATTTCCTCTAGCTCAAAAATTTTTAATAAAAATCCTCAGTATATTTTGGTCTCGCTTTGTTTAATTAGAAGTATTAGAGTAAATTGCTTTCTCCTAATTTTATTGTAAAATGAAATTTATAAATTGTATGATGAATTAGACAGGATTCTGTAGACTGGCCTGGGAGACAAACTATCATTTTTAATACCACATCTGTGTGAAACTTATGTAAGATTCCAAATAATTGACTTCCAAACAAATTTTCAATAGGACCCATTCCTTAGTTGAGAATTTGCCATCAATTTATGGACAGCATCAAAGTTTCATAAATATACTTTGATAATGGGAAACGCTGTATAAAATAATTTTCATGAAGTTGTGATGAAATGTTGCTTACCCTGACTTAGAAAAACAAGGAAGAAATGGAGAAAGGACAAGAAGTGAAGCGAAGAGAATAAGAGGGGAAGAGTAAAGAGAATTCAAACAAGAGAATTACAATATTGAGTCTTCTAATTCTAGAACATGGTATATCTCTCTATTGAATCTTTAATTTCTCTCAGCAATGTTTTGAGGCTTTCAAAGTAACAGACTTGCACATCTCTCATTAGATTTACTTGTAAAAGTTTAATGCCATTTGATGCTATTATAAATGGCATTTAAAATTTCATTATCTAATGTTTTCTAGTCTATAAAAATTATCATAGATTTTTATAATTGACCTTGATTCTAGAG
Source organism: Ceratotherium simum simum (assembly GCF_057802395.1). Lineage (NCBI taxonomy): Eukaryota > Metazoa > Chordata > Mammalia > Perissodactyla > Rhinocerotidae > Ceratotherium > Ceratotherium simum. The sequence goes on along the minus strand of NC_141910.1, from coordinate 27,029,917 downwards.
AACTTAATTCACTTATTAACTGAAATAGTTTGTATATTCTTATGATTTTGTAAAATCATGTTAGCTGAAATTAATGACAATTTTATGTCTTTCTTTATAACTTCTTTCTTTTTTGTCTTACTGCACTGGCTAAGATGCCCAATACAATGTTGAATAGAAGTGGCGATAGCGGACATATTTGATCTGTTCTCAAACTCAAGCGAAAAGTGTTCAATATTTTGCTATCAAGTATGATGTTGACTGTAGCTTTTTTTTATTTGATAGCTTTATCATATTAAAGAAATTTCTCTATATTTCTATCTGGTTGAGATTTTTTTTTAATATGAATGGGTATTGGATTTTATCAAATGCATTTTCTGCATATCTTGAAATGATTATACTATTTTATCTCCTTTATTCTGTTAATGCAGTGAACTACACTGATCAATTTTAGAATGATAAATCAATTTAAGAGTGATTTTGACTGTAGGAAATTTCTCCCTAGGCACTGATCTTTGAACCCAGCTCTTGAGCAAGATGCACTTACAGTGTATTATGAAAAGTACTTATTTTTTATAACGTTAATTTTTAAATATATGTAAAATCTATTCACATAGTAGATGCTTTAATTTATCTTATGTAACTCAGTTTTGTCTAAAAAACATACACAGAATTATGCATAGACTGTCTTTTTTATTTTGTCTGTCTTGACTAAAATGTGGTCAAGAGGAACAGCCTGGAACAGCCATCAGAAAGAAACGTAAAGCAGGGAGCAGAAGGAGCCTGGTTCTTTGGGGGCACAGATGAGTCGCCTGTCTAGTCTTCTTATGCCTGTCCCCAAACTTTGTGTTGTGTGTGAGAAATCTACCTCTTTATCGTTGAGCTTCTATTATACAAAGCCAAACAATTCTGCTTAGAAGAAATCACATTTGCATCAAATGAATTCAAACTGGGCATAGAAAAATGATGGAGAGAAAATACATTAAAAAGTTAACAAGTAGTTATTCCTGGCTCACAAAAATATGGTTGATGATTTTTCCTCTGAATTCATTATAATTCAGAAATGAAAGGCCTCACCCGTCCCACGGCCTGGCCATTTCACACATGCACATCCTGACTGCTTTATTCCAGACTGTTTTCACAAACCTTTCACTCTGTCCTGGGACCCAGGCATGCAAAGTGTTACACTCTTGGGGTGAACTTTTGACCAATGAGAGAAGGAAGCCAGTTGACAAATGATTCTCCCTTTTTTCCCCTGATGGATTGTCTTGAGACATAGCTTCTCTGGCTTCTTGGAGGACATTACTGTGGGATTAGGCAATCAGTTGCACTTGGGAGTGGCCGAATAAATAATGCATAATCATTTTGACTCTTCTTCCTTTCCTCTTGCACCACCTTGTCCCTCACTCCTGTTCCCTAGGATTACATTCTCCAATAAAGTAGCAGCATATACACCCTCTGCTTCAGGCCCTACTTTCTGGGGAACTCAAGATAAGACAATACATTTCTGTATTCTATGTGTGTCATCATTCACAGACATCACCAAGTCAAGTGATTTTCAGGAAAGTCTATTTTTTATATTAATTTTCAAAAACATTCCCATTACACACTCTTTATTTAGAATTTCAAATATTTCTTCTCATCCTTTGAACCAGTCATGTTTATCCAGAAAAAAAATCTCTCTATTCTTTCTAAGCCAGAGAATACACTTTTGTAAACTATGTAGTCCTTTTATATTCCTTCAGGAACTATCTGAGTTGTATTTTCATTTGAAAAGCCAAGACATACTATAAAAACTTAGGTAGCATCAAGCCTAGAAGTCTAAAGATTCTATGTTTATCAGCCATTTATTCATTCATCAATTGCATTATGACATCTATGTGACAATTTAAAAATGTTTAATACTCATCATATCCAATTAATATATAATTTGTCTTTCAAATAAAAATATTTATATAGTATATTTTGAATTCTTCTAATTGAAATCAGAATATAAATAATAAGAATATTTTTTAAAGAGCAATATATTTTAAAAATCTTTGTTAAGATGCATACATATTGGTTTTTATTTCTAGGCCGAAAAAAGTATGAAAAAATGTGCTTAAAAAATATGCTTTAAAAATTGTGCTCCTTTGTATTGATTTGGAAGAGTGACCCTCAGTTATGTGAGAGGTTTTCAGATGAGCGATAACCAAAGCGGTAGAGGATAACAAATAGTTTCACTAAAGCCAGGCTTAACTATATAAAACAAGAAGCTTGGTAGAAATGGGTTTTCTGCCTCAAAATACTTTTCAATCCTTTACTGAGTCTTTCCTGAGTCTAAACTTCATATAATCATTTATTTATTTTTAGTTAAAAATATTATCTTATTAAGACGAAAAGTCAAGCAGGAGGAATAATGCTTTAAATCATAACATTTACAAAGTATCACCATAAAATCAACAAGCCTACTAAATATTTATTAAATGCTTTTTATGTGCCAACATTGAATACTTTATATAAAATAATTCATTTCTCACCACAGTCCTGCAAAGGAAGTGTAACTATTATCCCCATTTTATAGATAAATAAGGCCAAGAACCTTTAAGTAAATTGCCCAAAAGTGACATAGTTAATAAATGATGGAATTGAAATTTGAAGTCACATGTCTGAATTTATGCTAAAAATTAATAAGATTTTAAAAATACTGAATTGCTGAGTGTATTCTTTCTTTCGCAGTAACAGCAACTGTGACATTTTCAACAGTTTCCACAAAAGCTAAGGATAGCAACTGGTGTATGTGAATGACAGTTTAACAAATAGAGAATAGGCATATCTTCCAGTTGATAAACTCAACACCTAGGTCACGGAAATTTTTCTATTAGACAGACTTGAAAGCGCCAATAAGTTCTAAGACAAGCACACCATCTTGTTTCTCAAAGTAGTCACACTTGAAGGCTATAGATTTGTTCCAAAATGTTTTTATTACTCAAAACATTTTGGAAACTTCCTTGGGAACTACCTTTAGGATTAGTTTCAAAGCTGCATAGTAAATCATCACTATTCTTTTTTGTTCTCTTAAATCAGATGAATATCACAAAGCTTCAACATCCATCTTATCTGTAAGACTTCACCCCAAATCAAATTCTGCTCTTGAGAACAAATTTTTATCATCACTACAGATAATCAAAAGAATGTATGCCAAATCCTGGATGCAATTCCCAAAATGTTTTAAGGAAAATCAATGACTACTGAAGTGAAAGATAAACTATTATTTGGAAGTGTAAGATATCTGATGATTTTTTAAATATATATACATTTTTTTATGGTCAAGTCTTAACAACCTTAGTGTGAGCAAATTTTGAGATCTGTTCAGTGTAGAGCTGAAAGACCGTGGGAGAACTGAGGGCTTAAGGAGGAGAACATAGGATAGGAGTTTGGGGACGTATGTTTAGCCTGCTGTACAAGCATCCAGAGGGTTATCTAGGAAGTTAACAAGCGGGTTCTGTGGTAATATTCTTTCCTTGCTTGTTTCAAAATGTGATTCCTTGGCTGATATCTGCATGGTGTGATTTATGTCAGAGAAATATTTTCAGTCAACTGAGATGTCTCATCTGGATGCAATGTCCATTAATAACCTTTTTGGTCAAGGTAAAGAAATTAGGCCTAAATACATTTAGCTGCTTTCCAAAAAGTAATGTATTCTATACATATTTTGATTCCTGTATGTATTGGCCCCTTGCCTCTTTCTGTAAGCTATGGACTGGCAGGTATGCATCATCCCAAGGAAAGGCAGGGGTGGAAAATAAGAGTAGAGCAGCCAAGGCAAAATACTTAAATTGTGTGATTGCTTCTCCATTCTTAACATAATAACTGTTTACTTGAGGAGATTATACTTCATCACAATGTCTACTTTAGTCAAAGCAGTTTATGCAACAATTTCCTACATTTTCCCATATTTCTCAGAATATACAGTTCCATGTTACTAAAATTGCATTCAGAAAAGCACAGTTTTGTGCAAACCGTTTCACTAGTCAATTGCTATCATCAACCACTGAAGTAACAATAACGTTAATCGTTTCCATATATTGTACACTATTTTCTAGCATTCTATTTATATTAAAACATTTTAGAAATTTTGGCATAACTATGGGTTTTCATTGTTGTTGATGTTGTTGGGTCATTAGTGATAAAGATTCTTTTATTACCGACTCACCTTAAAGTCTGAAATGCAAAACCAGCTCAGTCATTTGAGAATATTAGGTAGAAGATACCTCAGTAGACTTGACATAACTTAAAGCTTTTCCTTAAAAAATGCCTGCAACTCCTGGATGAGTCACAAATGTATTTTTCTTTGTTCGGCATAATAGAAATAACGTGAAATTAAAATTAGCACCTTCTCAAAACAAAAACTGAACACATAAATCTACTGTATACATTTCACTGTAGCTTTAGCCTTTGAGCTTTTACCATTTTGCTTTCCTATTTTACTGTACATAATAAACAGTGGGAAACGTACAAGGCCATTAATTATCCTCAAACAAGGACATTCGCTAATGTTGTTATTTGAGTTGGTTCACCATTTCAAGAGAGAAGTTTGAACTTTGCTATAGAAATGGGCAATTATTTACAAATTTTTACTCATGCAGTTTTCTCCTTCTTGAACTCTGTTAACGGGTTTTAGGCCATCCTCATATGCAGATCTCAGGTGCTTGACAAGAAACAAAGAAATGCACTATATATTTTGTTGACTACAGAGAATTTTCTCTTTCTTGATTTGATTGATATCAGAGGAAGACCTCTATGGGAGATGAATGCACCTGCATGAATAAGCTACAGTTTATTACACCTTTTTTGTGCTGTATTCAAAACACCAGGCTTAAAGGGGAAAAATGGCCCTTGAAAGTTAGTATTTCATACAAACAGCTACAGAGTAAAATGTACATCATATACAAAAAGAGTTTAACGTAATCACATAAACACTGTATGGCTTAGAAAGTGAGTATGGACAAAGTCAGATTGACAATCAAGTTGCATTGTTGAGATCTCCTAAATTTGCAACAAATTAGGACATAAATAATCTTAAACGGATCTGCATTCATCTTTGGAAGTTATAACAACAATAACTCTTTACAGTCTATCACATTAGGAGTACTATGTGTGTCTAATTCTCTTATACATTCCTAAAATATTAGGAGTACAATGTTCTATATGTTATTTTGCGTTTGCCAGGCAAAATATGTTCCATTAACCATTGTTTTAACAATGAAGCTAAACTGATGATGTCCTAACTATGGAATTTTACACAAAACCGATTAGTGGTAGAAGGTATTTACAACACAAATTTTTAAGCAAGTAAAAAAACATTCCTCACTGGCGTAGATACTCAGATTAGCCAAGGTGTGTAGTATAATTTGGCCCAGCAATCAGTTCATATGAAAAGGATTTTTGAGGAACAACTGAAGTGTGATGCTTTCTGCAGGAGACCCACCATTTCAACATTCAACTTGGCACAGGGGAAATAGAATGACACCATTATGTCATTTTAAATGCTAAAAAGGTTCAAGTCAGTTTGAAAAATACCCATATTTTAATACAAAGATAAATTACAAACATCCTAGCTTTTATATTCTAATATAGGATTATTATGATCAATCACACTACACATTTTATGACATACTGTCATTATTGGCCACAACGTGGCCCTTGTTTATTGCCCTCTTGTCACCCACCCCATCTCTTCAACTATTTCTTAGGTTCAAGTCTTTCATACTTAACGTGCATCCGTTCTATTCACTTTCTATATTTTTATTGACACATATTTGCATCCATGGACAATGTATAGTATAATTGTGATAAACAGACAGTAAAATGACATTTTACTCTACACATCCTTATCCATCTTACTTTTATTGCTTAATGCTATGGTTTTGAGATGTATCTATATTGACATACATCAGACTACCCAGGAGTGAACTGACATGAGTTATTGGCCCACACAAATAATTGTGTAGCTTTATGAGTGTGTTTGTGTATGTGTACGTGTGCCCCAACTCGAAAGGCAACCAATTAAAGGAGTCTAAAAATTAGCCAGACCAGTTTTTGGTATTGAGACATGATAACCAAAGGCTGATTAATTCACCCAGAAACAATCAGTCTATTTAGGTCAAACAACCAGTTGATGGAATTTTTGTCTCAATTGAATGGTTGTTAAGACCTTTTGAAGGGCTTATAGTGTTGTTCCATCTTTGTTGCCTAGTAAAAGGTCCGTTAGAATAATGACTTGATATTTAACTAGAAGTCATTAGTCTTCCTGGAATCCACTTGCCAAGCTCTTAGTATTTTTATTAATATTTATAACATTGATATTTCAAGGATAACATTTTAAATCAACAAAAGGACAGAGACCTTGATGCTGCATTGTGTCCCACTAAGCAACACAGGTGTCAGTGCTTCGTCTCTAATTAGCATAATGTCAATGTGTAGTCTGTCCTAGCCAGTGAATCTTTGCTTTTAGAAATCCCACTTTCTTTAAGTTTACATTTTCCAGTGCCAAAGGTTTCCTTAAAGTGAAAACAATAAATCAGTTTTTTACATAAAAAGTAAGTACTTTACTTTTTAAATATTAGTCTGTGAAAAAGATGCATGCATCTTCCTTTTATAACCATTGGTGACATTTAAATGAATCATAATCAGATGTTTTATAAATAGAATGGATATAAGTAGTAAATAAACTTTTAATTAATTTAAACAAATAAGATACCAATGATTAATTACAGTTAATTTCAACTTAATCTTTTCATGACTGGTATCCAAGTTTAGTTTAGTTGCTTGGTCATGAGTACCTGGAAGTCTTGCTTTTCCTGATGAAAAGGCTAAAAACTTTAAAGTACTGAGTCTTCAGGAGCAGTGGGAACATATAAAGTCATTTAGGGAGATTTTCAAATCACATATATTTCCTACCTTTACTTTGGAAGATATTTTATTTTGCATATGACAAGGGAATGGGTATATTTTTAAATGTCTACAATATCTAATATGCCAAACTCTAAATCCAGACACCACACTCTAAATAAGAAATTCTTAGGCCTATTTTATACATGAAGAAACTGAGAACCAGGAAGGAAGATAACTTGTCCCCGGTTACATAAGGAGCCTTTGAGCCCTGATTGAACTAAGAACTTTGTGACTCCCAAGTTCACGGGTTTCTCTTTGTAATACTCAGTTCTCACATTTGAGGAAATGGCTCCATCTACAATGAACTAAACCTCGAGACACATTTGGACCTCAGAAATCAGCCCTTGAGAGAAGGGAAGAAGTCAACCTTCAAATTGCCCTCTGAAGTTGGCCAGGGATCAAAATTACCTTGTTGAAGAAGGATGTAGGAAAAAATTATGATCTCACTGATGAGACTATGGGACGCTTCAGGCAGTGGCATTACAAAGAAATAGGTAGTTTTAATGTTTTGGTTCCTCACTTTTTGCCCATTTTAATTTAAATAAAATATTGAGTAAAAGTTTAGTTATTCTTATCTTACTGATGGCTCAAATGTCTCCAAGTAGAGATCTCACTTTTTCTTTAGACGTGGCAGAGGCTATTCTGATTATCAAGATTTAGCATGTGCATTAGTACAAGTCTATATTGGCTGTAATTTGTAAATATGACAACACATTATAAGTAACACACTAGTAAGTGGAACTTACTTTTCCTTAAAAAAGGAGTCTCTTACTTAAACTGGGAAAAATCACATAAAACTGGGTAACATTATCTGAACATTGCAAGGGAAACTTTTTGATTTATGATATTATGTTAGTTGAGGATACTTAAGGATAAAAATGAGTATCAAATATCTAATTTCTTTTTCTTTATTGCAGGTAAAACTACAAGACAATATTCACTAGATGGGATCATGAGAACCTATTTACAACTGCTATACTTTTTGAAAATAAGGCAATTGTCTCAGATATGCATCCATTACAGGCCTACTGTAACTAATAGGAGCTGACGATGGCTTTTCTAAAAAAGTATAGACTGTCAAATGGGAGCTGCTTCTACTTTACAAATAGACTAGGCTCAAAATCAAAGGAAAATATGCATAAGGCAATGTTTATTATCTATCCTTTCAGTTACAAATGTTTATGACACTCATACAACCCATTGTCTATCTACTTTTACAACTATATGGTGTTATTCAAAAGGTGACACGGAAGACATATTATCTGTGTATATCTAACATAAAAAGTAGAAAAGTCAATTAAATGCCCATAGGGTACCTTTTTGTTTAGGTTTTCCACACGAACAAAACTGTTGCTCCAGCTATGAATTCAGCGTAAGATCTTTAGGAAAAAGAATAGTATCTAGCCGAATTTTGAAATTTTATTGAGATTAAAAGCAAAAATATATTCTGTGCTCTAAATGTTTTATTACATTTATATTATTGTAAAATTAACCACGGGAATGTAGAGATTGTGGTACATTGTTGTGTGTGTGTGTTTTATATCTGTGTATTAGAAAAAAATTCTAGTAAATTTCATGTTTAAAAAGAAAATAATGAAATAATGAAAGTGGTAATAGCGGCATAGGTTTTGAATTTCTTCAGATCCCCACATCAAAATGAGTAGAGGAACTAGACAGCAAAACCAAAAACCTATGGACAACATTTATAACAAAACTAGGTGAGAAGTTGTCCCACCATCCTCAAAAACAGTCATATGAGGACGAACCACCAACACCACAAAGCCTTTTGGGGTCATTGCCAGTGAAGGAGAAAACAGAAGGAGGCCACAGATATTTAGCACACCAGAAAACAAGAGAACTTCAAAACAGCCACCGGTTAGTCACTGGATGTTTGGTGGACCAACTTGGAACAGCAAGGGAGGAGTTTACCCAATCCAAAATCAGGCGGGTCCAAGGGACCGGCATTAAAGTGAGAAGAGGACAGAGCCGACTCACCTCTAGGAACTGGGACCCACTCTGAGGAGAAACTGCTGGGAGCAGAATCAAAATTGAGAAGGATATGGGCAGTATAAACATAAGAAAGGGAAATTTCAGATAAAGAATGGGGGAGGCAGAACAGAGCCAAGAAATCTTGGTGAATGAGTGGCCATATTGTTGAATACTAAATAAAACAACAAAAGAGGAAGTGTGTGCATTTAGAAGCTATCTTGAACCACATCTCTTTCTAAAAGTCCAATAAAATTAATTTCGCAAAAATTGAGCAACAGAAAAAGAAAGAGGTCAAATTCTATTCAAAGTTATTATAAGACAGAAGAAAACAAGGATCAAAATAACATTCCTACATACGTTGCAAGCATTCCAGAAAGATATGCCCACAAAACAGATCAAAATACACTCTACTATTGCAAAACAAGCTAAAAGGCGTTAAGAAAATGATCAAAGATATGAAAGAATAACATAAATCATAATTAGAAAAACTTAGGAATTAGGTGATAACTAAGGAAACAATTAGAAATTTAAAAAATCAGAAGTGAAGGCTAAATTGGAAACAGTACATGAGTAAACAAAAACAGAAGTTAACCCTTTAAGAGAAATGGAAGATAAAAGGAAGAACTTTTTAAAATTAAAAAAAAAAAATGTGACAAAAACCAGAAAAAGAAGAAGTAACAAAAACTTAAGACAGGCAAAGAAGATAGAGCATATAGTAAAATGAGTCACTAAACAGGAAAACACAGCTACATTTCAAGAAAATATTCCTCAAATATGTAGTTTTAAAACCCCAGTTGAAACTAGATATTGAAAGAGCCTACAATGTATCTGAGACTATCAACTCAGAATGAACAACAATGATACATCTTCTAGTAAAATCACTAGATTTGAAACAAAAAGGAAAAAATAATATTTTGTGCATCTAAATATAAAGAGCAAGTGCCTTATAAGGGGAATAAAATTAGATTATTAGACTTGTTGACAGTAACACTTATGATACTCAAGGAAAGGAAATGTGAGCCAAATATTTTTTACCCAGCAAAACTGACTTTCAAATATAAAGAGCAAAGACAAACTGTTATCACATGCAGGAAGACCGAGAATATAGTTCCACGAGTCCTTTCTGAAAAATAGAGAACAATCTTTAGACAATTAAAATAACCAGAGAAACTTTTACATAAGGACTGGTAGTAAGCATTAAACAGGGAGTTATAAATGAAGGTTAAAGGGAAAAGATGGTCTGTAATGGCTGTGTGCTCTGAAATTTTAAAAACAGTACAACTATAAAAGATGGGGTGGTGGTAAGAGCATATGCAAGGAATTTTAAAAATAATTTCCATTACATACTAGTTGTGGTAGTATTATTACTATTATTTTGATACCGTTGTGTGTGTGTCATATGGGATATTCTAGTTCTGTCATCCCCTGTACCCTTGAGAACCAGGCTTTTGGGTATGGCAGAAAGGAAACACATATGTAGTACAGAAGAAGTTAAATAAAAAAATCTATAGTGTTGTATTTGAATTAGAAGTATCTGTACAAATCCATGAGTGACAAACACACACATGCAAATTGTAGCTCTGCCCACTATAAAGGCCTAGAAACAATGACCAAACAACTGAGACCAATATATACTCTAGTGGATGCAAATTGTCATCTTGAAATACCATGTTCAACTAAAAGAACCCAGAGCTTCTTGAAAGAATAGCAGTTCCAAGTCTATGGCAGAAAATAAGTAAGATGAAACTGGAGCATCCTGCTGTACTAGAGAGCTAGGGAACTACCAAAATCTGTTAGAGTTCTGTCAAAAGAACTCAGTAGTCAATATGAAAAGGCTCCCATTGGCCAAAGCTGGGACAATTTGAGCTTCAATAATGATAATAATTGCAACTGGGTGAAACCCACTCAAATATATTAAGCCACAAATATCTAATAATAAGTATTACTAAAAAAAGAAAAAATAAATGGCTATATGTTACATTTAGACGACAATGTCTAACTTATTTTCTTAGAAACTGATTTAAAAAACCAAGCAATGATCCTCTCTTTCCTATAGAAATGGAAGCACTAGATAGACAAAGAGAGAAAGTTACTGTATTTTAAAAAGAAAATATAGTTGTAAAAAATATTCTATCTATAAATGGAAAAGAAATTATATAATTATAATACCACCAAATTTTGCAACCACCTAAGTTAATAAATCTAGGCGTGGAACATCAACAGCTATTCAAATCACAGAAAGAGAAACAACTGGACGTTTTGTCCTCCTAAAAAAGTCACCTAAAATCTTGTCAAAGGGATTGGACCTGATTCTGATAAATCCAGCTAGCTACTCAATTTTAGGAAACAGAGAAGACAGAGGAACATGTTGAATTACACCTAGAGTTTGCAATCAGCAATATCCAGGCTTTGAAACTCTGCAGGGGAAGGGTTTACACTCTTCAGCAAATAAATGATAAAGAAAAGTAAGTTATAGAAGGGGAAATTGCAGATTAACAGAAATTTTTTAAATCATCAAATAAAAAACTAGATAAGACTAAACTATAGTTTGTAGGGACACATACTTAGGTGATAAAACGATAAGGAAATTCAAGGAAGTGATTGCCATAAAGTCAGGACAGTGATTACTTCCAAGAGAAGAAGGAGGTAAGATAAGGTAAGGCACATATAGGGAGGAGGGCTGAACAAATTCTAGTTCTTGACCTGGGTGGTTGTCACAATGTTTTCACATGAAATAAGTCATGAAACTACATGTTAGTTTGGTGTAGTTTTCTGGACCTGCGTTTTATTTTATAATACAAGTTTAAATTAAAATAAAACTGTATTAATATTCAATCAATAGTTTATACCAAGTTTAATTTAAAATAATTCATCTCACTGCAAAAAAAAATAAAATATAATTGTGTGAAGCATATAATTACTTAAGGTATCTTCGTGAATTCTCACCAATTTAAAGAATTAGCCTACTATTTTATGGCTATCATACTGACAAGCTAGGAAAGCAAAAGAGATTCAATTTAAAGCAGCAGTGACACCACCAAATTACTGCTTCAAAAATTTGTTATCTACTGGAAGCTGACAATGTGGGCGGTACGGTAATGTCTGGAGATTTTGTTGTGGTGGGGCTGCCATCTTTTGATCCTCAGTACCAGAAACTAAGCTTCCCCTTGCTCAGGCTAAGATGAGGGCAGAAATGAATCATGCCAAAGAGGCTGATCCTGTAGAAATCACTTCCAATCCTTCCGGTCACTTCACTGGGTAAAGTGTCACCATGAGCAGAAAGCCAATCCTCCATAACGATGATTTACAGTTGGAAAGTGGCTTTAGGACAGATTTACTGTTGCCCTATTCACACCACTCTGTTTCTATCACCAAAAGATATTTTTCCTGTAAAAAGCAATGTTAGGAAAGGACATATACATCAGAGCATGTTAATAAACCCCCTCTCTTTTCCCCTTCAAGTAAAGTGAGCAGTTAGAAAAGAACAAAATGTGTACTAAGAGAGTGAATAAAATATTCAAGACATCCAAACCTTGTACAGGAGAGAATAAACATTTCAGTAAATATTCAAGTAACTGGACATACCATTTTGAAATCTCAGGGTATAGTGATAATTACAAGATTGATATGTCTTCAGAGAGTGTATATAAATATACATTTTTTCTTGTTCTCAAGCACAATGATTCTACAAATAATAAATAATAATAGCTCCCACATATTGGTTATTTACTATGTGGCAGGCCACATGCTAGTGCTATACATAAATATTATCATTTAATCTTCAAAAAAAGACTAAAAAACTAGAGCTTAGTGACCTAACTTGATCCAAGTTATACAGTTTATTCTCTTAACCAATATAGTACACTCATACAAAGAGATGTTAAGTTTCAGCAGTGGCTCAAAGACAATCCTTCCACAAAGAGGATTAGATCAAGTGAAAATTTTTCAAAAGAAGTGTTCATCATCTAGTTCTTAATAGCCTCTCACACATAGACGTGTGAGTGATTCTCTCGGACCATGTAAGCTTTCTATGAGAGGGGCCTGCGTGGTTCCTCCTAAGGCCTATCCAACAAGACTACCTGGAGACAAAAACTAGAGAAGCTAGAGGTATGACTGGATTCCTAAGAGCAGAGGAAGGAGTCAGTTATCAATCCAGAACAGAGATATATGTGACCTTTCCAGAGGAACCCCAAGGGAAATATCCTCAGAAATAGGAGAATTCTCCAAAGAAGCCATGAAATGCTCAGGAGAAAGAGAGACAGAGACAGAGACAGAGACAGAGAGAGAGAGAGACTGCTGGCTTTAAACCCAACAATGTCCAGAAATCACCAACGTAACATCAATTCATGACTATATCAGTGCAGTAGCACATTTCCTGACACCTTTGGTCTCCTCCTTCCCCAGGCACCAACCCCAAGTGGTCAGAACCTACTGGGGTGACCAAGCTGGTGGAGGGAGCAAACAAGCCTCAGATGGAGTCAGAGAGAAGCAGCCTACTCCCTTGACCTGACAGGAGGCTTCCCACCTGCTGCAGGGCGGAGAGAAGAGTCTAGATTTTAAATAAATTTTGAGTTTTGAATATTACCTGTTTTTAATAGTATTGATCATGCTTATTACTGAACTGAGCCTGTGTTTTGTGATTTACCTTGACTATAAGACATTTATTATTTAAGAGAGTAAGGAGAAATGTTATGGGGCCTGTCAGGAACAGAGAAAGAAGAAGCCCCAGAGAGGAATTTAAAGGGAGAGAGGAAATTAATATAAAGTTGTTTTATGATTACATCCCCTGGGTTTCACTTGTTCAACATAGGAGTTACACTGACATTGGCGCTTCTGGCCAAGTGTGGACTCTATGACTTGTCAGTGGCATGATTATTTTTGCCATCATATTATTGCCCCTATATGCCTCATATATAACCCTTCTTTTCATTCAGGGAAATTGCAGCTGACACTGTTATCATTCACATGCCAAAATGGTGTTTAAAGACAACTGACTGACAGTTCTTGTTTTCAGGGAGCTATTTTTACTGTGAAGGCACAGGCCTTCTCTGAGTTGCCTACAAAATGTCATCCTTCTCACAACTCGGCTGCAATTATGCTTTTCTATTATTTGCATCACTTACGTGGAATTTATTTACTGGCTTTTATTATAATTTTGATCACATAACATGTTTTGTCTTTATCATATATATGTGTCCTATCTCTCCCCATTTAGACTGCCTTCTCTTTGAGGACAGGCGCTTACACAGGTTCTTTTTCAAATTAATCCCTAGCATCTGACAGAACTTTACTCCCAAGTGCTCAAGAAATACATAATGTCTGGAAACATTAGTTATAAGTTAGCAAACCATGTTTCATTGTGTGACCTCAAACACTTGTTTCCACTTCTATATCAGCTTGATGCAGAACAAATCATTCTTGAGCTGTATGCTAAAGGAAGCTTTCAAATAAAGACCCATTTAGCTGTGTGCTTTGATTTAAAGCCTGTCATCAGTATATCAATAATCTTTCATGTGAAACTTTTGGAATGTGGAAGAGAAATGGCAGAAAAGGGCAGGAGAACAAAAGTGATTCCCACACCAGGAAATTACTGGTTAATAGTTTTTCCCTCAAAGGAGGACAGATGGTCATATTTATATATCGCACATAGATTTACAATGTGAATAAATAAATTTCCACATTTATTTTTAATTTTGTTCAGTGTGGTTTGAGCTTCCTGGGCCAATTTCTGACAGTTGTGCCCTGCTAATGTCATAAGTGGTTGTTGTCAGCATTAAACTTGCCTTATTATAGAGATATTTCCCCCTGTCTTTTCTGACGTGGTTGACCCTCTGAGAAACAAAAACCTACAAATACAATTTATTCATTCATTTTCTTTCAATTATTTATTCCACAAATGTATCTGAGCATGTCCTAGGTTCCAGGCAATGTGCCTTTAAACTTCCAGAACTGCATTCCCCACATAGCTGCTGCCACTTTGAACATAACCCTCACCAGATCATTGTCTCCATTTTCCTAAGAGATTGAACATCAAGCGATTTGATTTGAATGAGCCACAGTAGACACTGCCACCTGCTCACACAACTCCTGTTAGCATACTGCTTTTCATTTTATATTTGGCTCCTCTTCTGCCCCTAAATTCTACTACTTCAATTTAAAGAAACACGGTAGCAAAACTATCCCCAAAGCCAACTACACTTCTCGGTGACTTGCTGTTATTTTGCTAAAGCATTTGAACCTTCTGCACTGACACAAGTCAGACACCACTGTTGAGAATGCAAGAGTTTTGAGAAACATAATGGTAGATGAGAGAGTAGAGCCAGAGCAGTGGAAATAATCATGATCCGTTTAAGGCCACCTCAGTTAACTATTCAAGAAGTTGTAATTTGCAATTATTTTATTTTGCCTGCACTCCGTCTCAGCTCGAGGTAAAAAAAAAAAAAATCAATACTAAAGGAACAAAAATTATCTCTAGTGGGGCTGGCCCGGAGGTGTAGCGATTAAGTGTGCACGCTCCGCTGCAGCGGCCCAGGGTTCGCAGGTTCGGATCCCGAGCGCGCACCAAAACACCGCTTGTCAGGCCACTCTGTGGCGGCGTCCCATATAAAGTAGAGGAAGATGGGCATGGATGTTAGCCCAGGGCCGGTCTTCCTCAGGAAAAAGAGGAGGATTGGCTTCAGATGTTAGCTCAGGGCTAATCTTCTTCACAAAAAAAAAAAAACACCCTCTAGAAATAAATTTACAGTGAAGAGTATGTATCAAGTAACCACAGTGTGAATTAATTAGTTCTTCTTATAGATGAAAGGAAACACAATACAATGCTCCTTGAGTTTAATTGGGATAGATTCAATCGAAAGCTTTAAATTCTGTAGAATAAATATGAGCAAGAAGAAAAGGAAAACTTAAATGTGTGGGAGCTCAAAAAGGTAAAGGGTGGTCAAGATGCCGCTGAGCTGGGAATTAACACCCAGTGTGGGCAGCAGCAGCGACAGTGGCCTATCTGCTTAGTTGGAGCAGAGTCTGGGTTAAGGACTAATAATGACAAATAGAATCAGAAAGTTACATGGGGCTAGCAAAGTCCTGGATTGACACAAAGCGTAATACCACCCTTGAATAGGAAATACAGCATACAGGTGGCAGGGCAATCATCCTAAATAAAAGTTTATTCTTACATAAAGTTTTATCCACAAGGATATCCATATAGGTGCCTATTTTCCACTTGGGGTAGCTATTGATTTGCAGGTACATGCAAATTTTTTTTTTCAAAATTTCCCAGTAGTGGATGTGAAGTGAGAGAGGCAAAAGTAAAGATACTTAGCTTTTTAGATGTAATAAGAGAGCTGGATTCCTTATAAAGAAGAAATAATTTTTATCTTACCCCATATTATCCACTCATTATTTTCTCGAAACGGCCACGTTGTCTTTGTATTAAAAGAGAGCATACAGAACTGGTGCAACAATTACAAATAGCAATTGTGTTAGCCCTAGTATCATTTTAGTGACAAACCAAATTTCTCTTGCCTTCATACCCACAGTCTGAAACACTACACAACTGGGGACACAATTTCCCATGCAACAGGTATTTATTTTCACTGTGAAGAAAATCAGAAAATAACCATTGATTTAATCAAACAGTAAAATTAGAGTTTGAGCTTATAGGTTAGATATTTTCAGCCAGTTACTGACTTCTAAGAGGTCAGTACCTATGACTTATGACTTCTATTATAATAATAGGAAAATATAAACCTGGGAGAAACAATTAATTTCTGTGTAGTTGAGCTGAATAACCCCTTGCCTCTGGTGATGTTTACCAAATTGATCTTTTCCTGAAAATCAATGATGGATGCCCCACTAAGTTTATTTAATATAACTGCTTTAGCATTATAGAATATATCACTACAAGCAAAAAAAAAAATAGTGCCAGTAAAACAATACTCGGCCACGAGTAAGTATGTTTATGCTTTAGGAATATAAGATGTACTCTAGACCAGATTTGAGCTAGGTAGTAATAAAGGCCCAAGTTAGATATAAAACACCTTAGTGACAGATTAATTCTTTCAGAATTTCACTATATTATTATAAAAATCACTGCCATTTATACCTTATCTGGTTAGATCTGGCTATTTTGTCTCAATATGGGACAAACATGATTAGAAAAACAAATTCTGAAGAAAGATTACTTTTCTACAAATGATTGTTTCTTTAACAGTTGTGAGTTTGGAGAAGTAGATATTCTGACATATAGAATGATCTGTACCAACTGACATCCTCTTTGCATTTTCCTGGCTATTCTAGCTAACTTTTCAATATAAAGTTTTGAATCACCTTGCCTAATTAAAAAAATATGTCCAAAATTTTATTGGGGCCAGCAATAAACTTAAAAATTAGCTCAATTATGACAAACATACAGTGTTGAATCTTTTCATCCAACAACATGATGTGCCTTTCCATTTGTTCAATCTTCTGTTTCAGGTTGGGTTCCCCAGGAAATGGACACTGAGATGGAAATGTGCACACAGCAAGTTTATTGGGGAGTTTATCTTCTATGGAACAACATCTGTGATGAAGTGAGGAAAGCAGGATTGGGCTTGGAAGAAGCTGCACTATGATGCAGTTATAACAGAGGATTCAGCCAAACCCTGGGAGAGCTCTGGAGCTGGGATAGCTCTTAGAGATCTCCCAAACTGAAACAAGATCTCTGTACCACTGCATGGACCACTCATGGGATGCAAACTTCCCCTACCCACTGGAGTTATAACACTGGGTGAGTCAGCTCCCTTAAGCTGAAGAGAATGCTTGGGGAGGGAAGGGACTCAGCTGTGATTGGTCAGCAGCCAACACTCCTGGCAGCTGGGAGAATGAGGGCTTTAGTCACGTCAGAGGGATCTGGCAGGTGCACCATATCATTCACTACTGATAACACTCATCTTACTAAGATCCATTTGCTTCATATGATAATTTTACCCCATCTAGGAGCATCTTCTCCAGAATTCTGGTTGATCTTCTTGCCGAGGAAAACTTATAAGAGGTAGGTTAACAGCCTCTGCTGTTACAGTACTCTTGAGGTTACAACTGATACTCACGATCCTCCTCTTCTAAAATACTCTATTCCCCTCAATCTCAGCTAGCACCTCTCTTGGTCTAGGTGGCTTCTGTGGGGATGATCCAGACCATCAACCCAGAGGGGCATCTGAGCCCCTGGTTTTCATGACTTTCTCAGCTCATAGCTGCTTTCCTTTTCCATTTAGCATGAATATTGAGCAGGGGAGTATCAAAAGACACCCAGTGGATCACCTAGTTAATAAGCATTCTTCTCTGTCCCATTGTGTTGTAGTAGCCCTACCTCTTCCTAATGATCAGGACACTGTTCCTTGACTGCTAGTCTCTTAGCATAAGGAATCTAAAATGACCAGATGGCAGCCATAGACTTAGGTTTAACAGGATTATTGCTGTGTTCCATGCTATGTTCCCCTCTGGGAACCAAGACCTCAGACCAGCAAAGCTTCAAGTTTTGGGGAAGGGAAGCACAAATTCCTTAAGTGTTTTCCTGGGATTGATAGTAAGCAGTGCCACTCCTGCTTCCTGGCTCCACGTGTCTCCTACAATTTGGGAAACAGCACTATATAAAAGTTGTTGATTTGTACACTACACCTGGGAGAGTGGCACTCCATCCTCATAGGGTATTATCTACAAGCTGGTGACACAGTTGAGCCATTCTATAGCTCACTCAGGCTGGTAACTTCTAGGGGGTGTATTGTGTTATCAATTCTCACTCGTGTACCTCCTCTGCTATTGAGAGCTCTCTGGCCTAACCTATACTTGATCCTGGGTGCAACACTGCCATCTTACAACGGATTGCTACTGAGTCCATCTAGCCTTATGACTTACTGAATCTGAGCAAACCAAGCTTATAATGGGCAGTGCTGACTGCATGGTTACCTAATCTCCCATGGACAGGCACTTCATCTCTATCAGGGACCATTAGCATGCCAGGAGCTATAAACGCTGCACAAGTATCTGTTATAGATTGTATGACTTTATTCCAGAACCACAGGTGTCTATATTGTGATCCTTCTATTGCAGTTTTCCATAAAGTCCACATGGAAACTTTTCTCACCACAGATACCTCTAATACCATAGGATCTGCTGGATCATATGGCCCAGATAGCAGGATTAATTATACTAGAGTCTGGACCTACTGCAGAGTCCTTTTCTGTTGTGAGCCACACGCAAAGCTGGCAGCCTTCCATTTCAATTGGTAGGTGGGTATTCTACCAAAGTGTGGAATGAGCTGCCTCCATAGCTCAAAGATGTTTACCAGGAGTTGTTCTTCTTCCTTAGTAGTGGGATCTTGGAAATGTAATAATTTGTACTTTACTTTGGAGGGTATGTCCTAGCATGCCCCAAATCACTCAACTTCTATAAACTTCACTAATGTGATAGGTCACTGAACCTTAATAAGTTTCTCTCTCACTCTCTGGGGCACATATATATTACCAATGGCAGGAACATACTTGCTACTTCTTGTTCATATGGATTAACATGACATCATTGAGCTATATTAGAGGACAGAAGAGTTAACATATTCCTAGGGCAAATCTGTAAATGTGTATTATCAGCTGGCCTATTTGAATGGGCTCTCCCACAGAACATAGTCAGAAGAGGGTTTTCTAGACACACGTAATATACCCGTTCCAGCATGTTCACTTCTCTAAGGCTTTTGATCCCTTTGTCCATCGTCTACCACAGCAACTCTGTCATTTATAGTGTACTCAATGTGGACTACTGCTTTTTCCAAGTGCCTACCCAGTAGCATGGAAACACTGTCTCACAGGGTCCTTCTCAGGATGTGAAATCCTTTATCACAGGAAAGTATTCCCAAGTCAATAAACCCCTCTTGTCCAACTTTATATTCTGTCCTCCTTGATCCAGCACTCTCAGGATCCAGTCAAAACTTACTTCCCTGGATCCCACCAGTATATCTTGGCTAGGTTTTTCAGATCCTTCAATGTATAATTCCTTTTATCCCCTGGAAAGCCCAGAATTTTCCCAAATGAGTGATTTTTTTTTTCACCCTAATCACTAGTCTAGTGACTAGGGGAGGCTGTAAGGGCAAATCCTTGGGGAGAGAGTATGCATCCTGCCTTCTAAGACAGAGTTCTCTGCATTTTATTTAAGCAAGTGTGGAGTTTGTGTATTTAGCAGTGAGGAGTGGGATACTTCTACAGACCCAGAGGATTTAGGGGGATACAGGGTTTTCAACATTGTAAATGCATTGACTCAGATACCCCATCCCAAGGCTCAGAGTTCCTTTCCTTCCCAACCAGGGTCAGAGCACAGCAAACTTGCCAAATTGAGAACTCAACCTTCTATGAAGCTATATCATCTTTTTAATTAAGTCCTAGGCATCATCTTCAGCTTTTTCTATAGTTTGGCTGCAAGAAATTAGCATCTCTATGAAGGAGCCCTTCTGACTTCTACATTCTACATTAATTTGGTGACTAATCACTCTTCATATTTCATTGTCTTTCTCCAAAGTATAGCTTGTACTCATTAAGAGTCATAGGATTCTGTATTCCTTATAATTACTACATCCCCTGAACCTCTCAAGCCCCTAAAATATTGCACCTGCCAATGAATTTCTTCCCTAATCTTCCACGCCAGTACACCACTGGCGAAAGTTTTTAACAAGTGCAACACAAGGGCATGCCAGAGCCTATCTGTACTCCACCTACCACCAGTGATGTTGCCCTCATTACCAACTGTTCATCGATGATCCAGTTCCAACATCCCAATTTAAGATCTGTTTTCTCAGCCCTCTCTTGGGACCAACTGTCTTAGATCAGGTGCCCTAAGAAACTGACTTATGGATGCCGATTTGCATGCAGGAACTTTATTGGGGAGTGCTCTAAAACAAAAACACCTGTGAGGAAATGTGAGCTGCAGGATTGGGCAGAAAAAGAAGTTGAACCAAGATGCAGTCGCAACAGAGGCCTCAGCTGATTCCACCAGGAACTCAGAAGCTGAGATGGCTCTTCAGAGCTATCCCAAACTGAGGCAAGAGGATAAGCCAGTGTCCTGCCATATTGACCAGTCATCTCATGGAGTCTTCTCAGAATGTAACTGGCCTTTTGAACAGCAATACTGAATGTTACATGACAATGAAGTCACAGCTAAAATTATTGCCAAAGTTAAGAGGAGAAAATAAAGACATTAGGAGATATTTAAGACTGAGAAAATTAGTTCTATATGCCCTTTAAAAATTTTTTTGAGGAAGTATTCCAATATAGGGAAGAGGAGAAGATAGGAGTCTAACCCTAGAGAGCATCAAAGGAAATTCATAGATGACAGATGAGCTGCTCTTGGTGCCAACCTGTGCTTCACAGCCGTGGTTCCTCCAAGGCCCCAGGTAATAAAGTCATCTCACTCTTGGCCATTGGAGGGACCAATGCAAAACTGTAATAAAATATTTTCTACCTGTAAATGTTTAATATTCTTAGTAAACATCTTATTTATTTAAATATAAAAGTGAAAGCCAACATTATAAGAGAAAAATGGTCAAAGGACATAAATTGGGTTCACAAAAGAGGATATCCAAATATTTACTAAATATAAAGTGTGAAAACTCACCAATTATTGAAGAAATATAAATTTAAAAAGAACAATAAGATGCCTTTTGGGCCTATCGTTTTCAAAGACTAAAGCGCTAGTCTTTGAAAAGACTTAGTGTTGTGCAGGTGACAAGACATGGGCCTTCTCAGGTGCTGCTGCTAAGTACACAAATTGTTTTCATAGCCCTAGAGGGTGATTATTAACTTTAACGAGGTGTGAGACACTTGAGTCAGCAATGAGTCCCAGGGATATTCATAGTAATTCTGTTTGTAGTAGTAAGAAATTGGAAATAGCCTAATAACCAGGAAAAGGGTTGAATAAATGCATTATTCTATGGAATTATAAAATGAAATACCGTGTTGCTAATAATAAAGATGTTGTAGAAAAATAAGTAATGTCATGGTAAT
Source organism: Ceratotherium simum simum (assembly GCF_057802395.1). Lineage (NCBI taxonomy): Eukaryota > Metazoa > Chordata > Mammalia > Perissodactyla > Rhinocerotidae > Ceratotherium > Ceratotherium simum. Next base: position 27,007,994 of record NC_141910.1, on the reverse strand, counting down.
ATTTTAGTACTCTATTTTTAAGAGGAAAAAAAGCAAATTATTAAGCAATAAGTAGTTTGTGGACCAATAATAAATAGTATATATTATGAGGCTTCTATCCTACATGTAGGACTGAGGAGGTTTAATATGTGTGTGTGTATGTAGTAAGGTATGACTGATAAAGGAAGTTAGAAAGAATGAATGTATGGGGTAAAAAAGTTGAGGACTCATGCATGAATGAGTTTAATCCCTTCTTATACAAGGGAGAGCGCCAGCATGAAGCCAGGATTTTGCTTGTGAGTGTTTGCTTTTTGGTTTGGGGGTGGGGCAAAGATCACAGACTCTGTGATATTCTTGGGGTAAAAAACTTGGCCCCAAGTGACACAGTGTGACACAGAGTTGAGGAGAGGATCGTTCTTATCATCTAAACAGCTTTGGCTCAGCCTAGCTTTGGCACCCTAAAGACTGATGATTTCCATTTGTTTATAAATGCATTCAATTTACAAGTATTTATTGAGCAACTACTTCATGATAGTCCCTGTTTTTGCCGCTGGGAATACATAAGTGAAAAGATACATTTTCTGCTCTTGTAGAAGGGAAATAATTGCCAAGTAAAAAAATTAATAGATAATATAATATAATTATATTATATAAAATACATTCTATAATTATGCTATATATTTTATATAATCATGTTGTATTATATATAATTATATCATATATTATAATATATTAAATATCATAATATGTAACAATAATACATATTAGATTATAATATATTATATAGTGATAAACATTATGAGGAAAACTAAATCAGAGAAGGAACGGTGTGGTACTGAAAGGACTGATTTAGTTGGGGTGGTCTAACTAATACAGAGAAATTTCAACAGAGATTTGAATGAAGACAGAGAGTGAGCCCTGCAGATATCTGGAGAGATGCCCGCGTGAGGGGAGAACACACGCAAAGGCCATGAGGCGGCAAAGACCTTGACAGTTGGAGGAACTGTACAGAGACCTGTGTTAAGGAGCACAAAGTGCCAGAGGAAGCAGATGAGGTCAGCGGGATGGCCCCAGGCAGGCTCATGGCTGAGCCACTCCTCTATTCCTAGTGAAAGCAAGTGACATGATCTCACTGGGGTTAAAAAAAATCATTCTCGCTATTTTGTGGTGAACGGGAAGCAGGGAGACTGGCTAAGAAGCTATCGTTAAGGTCCAGAAGTGATGCTATATTACACCAGAGTGGTCAGGGTTTACTTACAGATATAATTTGTACAAGAAAGAAAGAAAATATCAGGGATGGCAATCCAGGTTTTGGCCTGGGCTATCAGGAGAATGGAAAACCAAGAAAAAACCCATGACCTAGTGGCAGACATTTTCATGAGGCACACCATCAGCAGTAGCAACTCCAAAACTCCCTAAAACGAACTTCTGAGGCCCTGATATCAAATGGGAACCTAAGAGAGGAACACATGGCAGATGCATCATGGTGATTTTTGCTGACAGACTGGTTTGTGAACAGTTGTAAGGAAACTCCTTCAGGCTTTTTAAAACTGAGTGGTTTTTGGAAGCAGGTGCTAAGGTCCTTCAGTCTTGTACATAGAGAGATAAATGGATGGGTGTATGAAAGAAAGACTGCATAGAGGAAGGCAGAGAGAAATTGTGTGTGTGTGTGTGTGTGTGTATAAATAGCAAAAGAGACAGAATAGATATGTTCCAAAATGTTAATGGTGGACGATTATTATTTACGTTTGTTCTCGATACATGGGTATTAATATTGTTAAGTAAGATAAAATAAAATGTTACTATTTTAAAAAGCAGAGGTGGAGAGAAGAATGGCTTTGCTACATTCCACATTTCCTAGGAGAATTAAATTACTGTTTCACATTGCCATTTAACTTAATAATCCCTTGCTCTTTTGTGTGGACACCAAGGCCTAGTATCAAACTGAATACAACCATCACTCAATGAAAGGGTCACAAAATTAGAAAAGCTTCCCTGCTTTCTTTTATCTAGAACATCAAGTCCTCTAACTCTCAGTATTCTGTCAGTTGTGCCACTTGCTGTCTCTACTGCTTCTTGGACTAACAGCTCTCTTACCCCAAGAACATGGGTTCTCTGGCCTGTATGAGGCCAGCCAGCCCTCTTAAGGAAAGCAGGAAGAATACTCCTAGTTCCTAGGGCACAAGTGAGTGGGCAGGAGAGGGGCGGTCTGTGGAATGTCTTAGTGGTCATCCAGTCAAACCTTAGGTGAAGTAAAAGAAAAAGAAAACCTAACCCAAAGAGACATTTCATGCTATGTCTAGTACCTCTTACTCTGTTGTTGAACAGATGGGTAAGGAGCTCTGAGAGTTAAGAAAGATGGATCTGCTTTCATTAAATGAGGCAGGCCCAGCTTTCAAAAACAGAAACCATGAGTGGAATCTGTGCTTCATTAGGCTGCCTGTGTGAGGCAACATGTGGGAGCCAAGGATCCTTGTGAGTTCTCCAGCTGGGGTATGGAAGCACTGCTCCCTGGTCCCTGGAGAGTATTACATCATGTCCAGGAGCATGAGGATGTCTTTGTTGTCATCTTCCCTGGAGTATTTTTTGATTCTCCTGGAAGAGCTGGAAAATGTTATTCTTATTCATATAAAATCATATTTCTGAAGCCCTACAATGTTGTTTCAGTGATTGTTTTTTCACCAGCAATGAAATCCATGGGTTGATTATAGGCTATGTCTGTAAAAAACTGAAAAGATTTCTTTTTATCCATTTTGCATTTGTATGCCTTTTCAGTTCCATCGGGAGTCCGCCTTGGTTCTATTCTGGAAGCAGGGTGAGTAACAGTTTTGGCTTTTCATTTGTAAGAAGAAAATCTCCACAGGTTGAAGGGTTCACTGGAGACTTAAATTGATTCCCTCATGGTGATTACATTAAGTTATGCAAATCTTTCTATAATGCAACATGAAAATGCATTTTAAAAACACATGTCAATATATGTAGAGTCTTATATTTTACTCATCTTAAGACATAATACTCTTAACATCTGGTCACACGTAGATGAAACTTGACCAGTTTTGCATTGAATTTATAGTTGATAATGTGTTATATTATTCCACAGTCTTTTTTTTTACCTACCTTATCTTTCTCTGCCAAAGCAATGATCTAGAAAGCAAAAAGTAATATAGATTTTACCTAAATCACTATGGAAACTCAATAATTGCTGAGAAAGATAACCTTGTTAACAAGTTGGGTATTTTATGAGTGAAACATAGGTATTATACCTACAAGCAAAGTTGGTTAATTAATTAAAAGATTCAATATTTATTTCAAGCAAATTTGATGACCCTCATCTTTGCTCCCTGAATTGCTCGAGAAATAATAATTACATAGATTGGATGAAGGGATAGATGGACAAATGAATGGACAGGCAACGGAATAATAAATCATTTAGGGATAGGCTGATGAATGAGTGATGACAAGTGTTTGTGAATCCAACATATTATACAGTTTTCAGAGTAGCAGCTCATTCTTTTCACTCTTTCTTATCTAGGGAAGAAGGAAAAAAGCACATGAAGATATCTCGGTCCTGGTTTAGTCAAGTCCCCAGAGATCTCAAGATAATGTTAAAGTAAACATTTAACACGAGTCCCAAATTAATAAATGAGGCCTATCCAAAAAAGTGATAGTTTCTGGTTTAAAAAAAATAGTAATTAGTTGGAGAAGCCAAATAAAAGGCGATTTTTAGCTATCAGTCAAAAGATTGAGAGAGTTGTTCAAAACAACCCTCAAAAATAGGACCACATATGAGTAAAAGCTTTATGGTTATAGGAAACTATATTTCTTCACTGCTTGTAAGTTAGAGTTTTAAACAGCTGAACACTGTTTAAGACCATGTGTGTTTACTTTTTCTCTTCTTGTAGGCAAACACAACAAAACAAAGTGATCCTTCTTCGTAAAATAAATTCTAACTTGGAGATTTTGTGATGTTTTACAGAAGGCAATGAGAGTTGATGGAGTTAAAATATACTACTCAGAGATTTTAGTCTCAAAAATGATTGTTCCTTTGGGAATGGTACCTCCTAAATGACCAGCACTTAACTGGAAACAGAAAATGCTATTGTTAAAGTTACAACAAACTCACTCCTCTAGGCACATGTGCTCGTGTTATTCACATGTACTTAGCAGGCTCTCTGGTGAGCTATGTGTGGCCATGTACCTGCCTTCTTTCCTCCCTTGACATGTGCTTGAGCTATAAATTTGTCATTGAAAATTTAAAAACCTGGGTATGATGCTCATAATAATAGCACCTTTGTTTCTAGGCTGATTGGCTGAGTGAAAGTAGGTCTTCAAATAGTGAAACCAAAGCATAATATTAATTACTTCATTTGCAAGCTCTAATTTTTCAATTCAAGCAAAATCTACATGTTTTATAAGGGAAAGTCCTGCAGACTTTAGTGACCAATGGGCAGAAGATCAATCAGAGAGAGACAAGGATATTTAAATAGCAGCAAACCAATAGGGGGTGGGGTTTTTTTGTTGTTTGTTGTTGTTTTTTGTTTCTTTTTTCAGGGAGGAGTTATGGAGAGAGGAGCAAAGTAACGACCAACTCTTAAATTTTAAACTTTGGACTGAGACTATGGAATCTCAGTCATATAACACTGTTTCCCCAGATATCTATTGCTGCATGACAACTATCCCAAAATTTAGTGGGGCAAACTACAAACATTTTATTACACTCACAATTTTGTAGGTCAGGAATTTGAGTAGGGCACATTGGAATGGTTTATCTTTGCTCCATGAGGTCTAGGGGCTCAGCTAAGATGGCTTGAATGGGTGAAGATGGCTGGGACAGCTCAACTAGGTCATATGTTTGGGTCTTGGTTCGGCCTATTGGGTAGGTTCACTGATTCTTTTCCACTTTGTGGAAACTATATTTCTTCACTACTTGCACTAATTCACTACTACCACTGGTGGCACTGGAATGCCTAAGATGGCCTCTTTACTCACCTGTCTGATGCCTAGGCTGGGTTGCTGGAACAGCTGGGACTATCTGTATATCTTTCTCCATGTGACCTGTTCACATAGCTAGCTTGATCTTCCCCACAGCATAGCAGTGTCAGAGAAGCAGGACTTCTTACATAGAAGCTGGCTTCCCCAAGAACAAACACTCTAAGAGTAGGTTGACCTAGCCTTAGAAATTCTAGAACATCACTTCTATCCCAGTTTATTGGTCAGCCAACTCATTAAGAAAAGGCCAAATTTAAGAGGATTCACATCTCAAAAGGAAGAGTCAGATAAGCAGCCATATTTAATCTACCATACCTCTCCTCATAGTATAATCCCATAAAACTTTGAAAGGTTTTATAACATTCTTTTGTTTTAAAAATTAAAGTTGGGGAAAAAAAGTGTAGCATAATAAAATCAAAAGAAGTATTATCTTCCATTTTAAGGATTTTCTTACCATGGTGGTCCCTATTGAAACGGGAAAAAGATAGTTATTGGCAAGTTTGGTTGTCTAGTCAACATGTTTACATATGAGATAGAAGTATAAATACCATAGAATGTGAAATCAAGTGTATAAACCTGGCATATTTTTATCCACATAAAAAAGGTAAAGATTTTTTTTCTAGAGTAATTGTGACCACCTAGCTTTCCATGTTTTCCCTCATTCAAAACACTCTGAGCTTGTCTAGTAACAGGGTCTGCAATTTCTTCTATTAGGATATATCTAAATGTACTGTGATTAAAGAGGTTGTATCTCAAAGATGTGTTCTAATTCAACTGTATCTGTAAATTTTGCAATTTGGCTCTCATGAACTCTGACAATATGTAAAAGCTTGCATGAAAATTACACTTATTGAGCTTTTAGTCTGTGCCAGGAAATATTTAAGCAGTTAATACCTATTAACTCATCTAAATCTCAAAATGGCCCTAGGAGGTAAACAGTAGAAATATCTTCATTTAACAAATAAGAAATCTAAAGCACAGCAAAGACCTTGCCAAGATTACAAGGTCAACAAGATGTAGCTAGCTATAACGAGTGTTCTAACCACTATAGTATACTGTGTAAGCTGTTTGGGTATTCCCAAATGTAACAGCTGGAGCCAAAATTACTTTACCTAGTCTCTCTATCTGTGATGTGTTCTTCTGTATCTAAAATTTCTGATGAATAAATTCTGTCTCTGTAACCTAAAATCTTACCAATTACAGAAAGAAAATATAAACTTGAGAAACAAATATAATATGGGGTACATTTTGTATTGTTTCTAAGTAAGGAAGTATTAAGATGTATATTATAACATATTTTGGTCATCTGTAATCAGAGCCAGTTGACCTGGATCTAGCATGAAAACCCTGCTGAGTATCAGGGACCCACTCAGGCTGGATAACATTACTTACATTCAGTTTCTCCAAGACATGGCTTTCCAGTAGAATAATCCTCATAAACAAACGTCAAGGATTTTAAGAGCCTACACTTTCTGTTGACATATACATACTACAGAATGCATGGGTCACTGTATGGGGCTAAAAGTACAAGTTGACTTTTATCATCTCCAGGAGGTCCCTGTGCTAATACCAGTTACCATTAGTAGGCCATGCATATAGAAGGGCAACTATCAAATGGATGATTTTTATAGAAAATTAAATAAAATTCAATCAAATACAGTTCTAGAAAACAGGGTATGGGCCAGACTACCTGATTGTCAGTATCAGCTTGAGACTCTGTGTAGGTACTAAAGTATATGTCATTTCCCCTTCTGAGAAGATATAAGAAAAGTAACAACAAAGAGTGAAAATTAGGAAAACCACGTCAGGATACACATCCTGCCAAAGATTGAATGGGGAACCAGAGACACATAAACACAGGGCAGGGAGACCAGTGAGGGTGGATAAATAACTCTCAGACTTGGGGGTTTTGAGACCAGCAAGAAGGTTCTCTATCATCATATTGCCTATTGCCATTTGCCGCATCATCGTAAAGCAAGCCCGGAGTTCTCCCAAAGTTTCAAGTCTCTTGTAATTGATTGCTCTAGAGCTACATCCTCCAAAGGGAGGATCACTCGAGGCGGCTGAGGGATGCCAGCTGTGGTGATACCAACTTTAATTGAAACATTAGAATATGGTCATACAGATTTAGAAGTAGCCTAATCATAATCATCTTTAAATTAACAATTTTGATTTCTGGTGTGTTATTTTCTTTGAACAGTAAACCAGATCCAAACATCTAGGACCTTCTCCTCCCAGGTCAAAGAACCTCTGAATGAAATAACTCTCTAACATCCTTCTGAGGTAGGAATTCTCTGTTTTCCAGTTTTCTCTTTGGGCTTGAGCCTTCTTGCTGTATGCTTTCTCTCGGAGCTTTAAAACTTTCATACTCAAGTCTTATCCTACTCAGTTTGAAGAGTAAATAGGGGCTTAAACTTGTCTAGAAATTCAGCTTATACTGGTATCCTGGAAACTGGAGCCTCTTTGGGAAACATAAGTGGGTAGAATGCATACATTTCACTTTATGCCTTTTATTTTCTGAGTTTAAAAAAATCCCTTACTTTTTATACTGCCTCGTATTAGCCTTTCTAAGATAACTTGAACCATTTTCTTTGCCCTTTTATTGAAGCCAATGGGGCATTGCAAATTATCATTGTGCTACTGAGTCAGTAATAGCCACGGAGTTTTAAAAAGCATTATTAGAGGAACTAATCTGAATGCACATCAACTACTTTTCTCATTTGAATAATATAGCCATGTAATTTTTTAAACTGTATTAAAAATGCCCAGTTTAAATTACAGAATACAGTTCCATTTGTGAGGTTCTAATGTGAGTTTTTTGCAGCAAGGATTTGTTTAATTTTTGTTTTTACAGTGCTTCCAAAATAAATTACAGAAGACAATGATTAATAAACAAATTCTGAACCAAGGTTTTAATTCTATGTGCTAATGGAATTGTCTTAAAAATTATTATATTTCAAAGACTATCATAATTTTCTATATGGTCTAGCCAGAGCAGAGAGGGAGACCTAATCTCTTTTCTCCATTACTCCAACAATCTCCAAATAGAGGAAGACAATAATAACTAACACTTATTTGCTCAATTTAGATAAGTGGCACTATGCCCTATGTTATAAGTTATCTTATTTGATCTTCCAAAGAACCCTGAAATCAAAGTAGTATTATTTGCACTTCTCTCTGCTTTGTACTCACCTACTCATCACCACTACATGTATCCCAAATCCTTAGCACAACCTTGAATGCTAAGATAAAGTTTGAACACTACTCTGGAGACACCACCTAAATAGACAGTGAATAGTGAATATTTCACAGTGATATGACCAAAGCTGAGCTTCAAGAATATAAATCTGGGGGGCCGGCCCCGTGGCATAGCAGTTAAGTGCATGTGCTCCGCTGCTGGCGGCCTGAGTTTGGATCCCGGGCACGCACTGACGCACCGCTTGTCAGGCCATGCTGTGGCAGTGTCCCACATAAAGTGGAAGAAGAGGGGCATGGATCTTAGCTCAGGGCCAGTCTTCCTTAGCAAAAAGAGGAGGATTGGCATGGATGTTAGCTCAGGGCTGATCTTCCTCAAAAAAAAAAAAAGGAGAATATAAATCTGGGAGTCAATAATAAGATGCATGTTGGAGTATAGGATGTGTTAGATGTAAAACCTAACAAAGTCTATTGCAATAGTTCAGTAAGGACATAATGAGCCTGCAACTCTGGGAGAAGGAAGAAAAGAAACAAGTGGCACATGAATTGTGGAGGCATTAGTGCCTGGACACGAGGAGCTTGTGAAAGAGAGAAGGCTAGATGAATGGACTTTGTAATGAAAGGTGGTAGTGTTAACATAAATGGTGTAGATGGATTAGAGAGAAGATGATGGTGAGATTTATTTTAGATATATTAGTTTAAAGTTCTAGTAAAACCTATGGGTGGAAATGTCTGACTTTCCTTTTTGACTAGAGGTGTGACATGAAAGCACTGTGTGATTGACAAAGGAAAATCAGGGAAGAAGAAAGGGAAAGACAAAAGAGAGAGGAGAGAGGAGATGTGGACGACAGGGAAGTGTCTCCTAATTTACTATGCTCAAGGGAAGGTTCTCCACTTTTCTGTACCATCATAGAATCTGCTGTTCAAAAAGAAAAACTTGATATGACTTTACCAAATAGGATGGCCCTTTCAACAAATCAAACAAATAATTAAAACTCCCTGGCAACCACAGTGAGAAAGACACAGACCACTGCCCATTCACTCTCTTTAATTACTTCTCGGCCCCTGTAGGGGAGGAAATTTTCCTCTACCCTTGTAGGTTCTTCTGGCTGGTCTAAGAATTAAATTGACATAAGACAAAATAATAGGAGAAAATCAAACAGTTTAATAACAAATATACATGGCAGAAACCCAGGAAAACTGAGTAACTCTTAAAATGGCAGAAGCCACTACCGTAAGTGAAGCCACTACCTCATCTTCAGCTAAAGACAAAAGAAGATGTTGGGGGTAGTAGTTTGGGACTTCAAAGGGGAGGAAAGCAATTCACATGGAAATGGACAAGCAAATGTTTAATAAACAAATGTTTGCTATGCCTTGCAGAGACAATGGGACATGGAGAGGACTTTGATCAAATGGGCCTTGCTAGGTTCCTCCCTGTCTGCCATACATAGTTTATTTTATACTATAGTTGTCTATGGCATTAGCTCCTTCCTGAAACAGGTCTTCTAAAATTCTTCTAGGCAGTTAGGGGTAAGGTCAAAGTTTCTTCCTGAGTCTTTTGTTCTAAAAATAATCAGTCAAATCAGCAAAATAATCCTCAAGCCAAAGAGACACATTTTGGGGAGGCAAATTCTGTTCCCCTACACTCCTCAAAAAAAGAAAGAAAGAAGAAAGGGGAGGAGGGAAGGAGGGAGAGAGAAAAGGAATAAAGAAAATAATAGAAGAGAAATGAAAAGCTGTTTTTCTTTGGCTTTGCTGTTAAATAGGCGGCAAATTAGATTTGCTGACTCTTTTGGAGATGACAGTAGAGCTTATAAGAAAGCAGATAATTTGCAGACTTTTTTCGGATATGTGTAGATATCTAATTTTCCAGTACACTGAAACTTATTTTTTTATGTTTTCTACTAATTGATATTCAGTATGATATTGACATAGACAAGGTCACTTGATTACAATTCAAATCTATTTTTAACCCTTTATAAGATACCTATAAGGTAAGATTCCCTGATTGCCACCTAGCGAGTTTCCCTCACAGAATTGTAAACATATGCACCTACTCAAAAGAAAAGAAGCCCCAGCTTCACTTCAGGCTTCCTTCCTCCCAGGATTCTCTTTTACTACTAGGAATGTTCTTGGTATCAGGTTTCTTAGCAGAACAGTATTGCTCTTTCCCATCCCAAATAAAGATTTCTAATGCATTGTTTTCTTTGGTAGTATTTATGTCTTAGAAGAAAATTACCAGCTTCTGGAACCATTTTGAAACTCTCTCTCAAATATTAAAAATTTGAGGTTGATGAACAACCACAAATACTTATCAAGCAGCCATTGACCCCTCTGCACACTCCTAAGCACTGTGTGATAAAAAAGAACATTCAATCCAATCCCACAATTCTTTGGGTTTCCTAAAGTAAATTTAAGATTGATTATATAGCCACTGAAAAGAGATGAAAATAAAGCCAAGACTAGAGAAATTATGCAGAAAACTTACACCTCAAATGCAAGATTTTCAGGTAAAAGTGAGAGAGGTCTTCTACTCTGAGAAGGTTCAGGGCCTTTTTGTGGAAGTGATCCGAGATCACTCTCCACTTTTCTGCATACCACCTGAGTGACTATCTCATTGGTGGGCTCACTCAGCGACCCACTTGTTTACTAAAATATGAACTTCCCTCTCAAAAAAACAGAGCGGCAGGATGAAATTTGAATTTTGTTTCTTTCTCTGAGAAGTTTCTTCCCCTGCATAGGGAGCATGGAATGGTGGGAAGAGCATTAGTATTGGAATTTTTAAAAATCTGAACACCAATCCCAGCTCTGCCCTACAAGCAATTTGTCGTGGTTCATTCATTCAGCAAACACTTGTTTAGCATGTGTTATATTGAAAGTGTTGTGCTAAGCTCCAGAGATGGGAAGCTGCAAAGGCAATTCCTACCTTTAGGAAAGGTGACCATGCACTGGGATGCTAGTCACTATGTTAAGTGTTAAATAAAGAAATGACACACAGCCATAGGAATGCAATAAAACCCCCAAAAGACTCTCCCTGAAGAAGAGGGACCATTTTGTCTGAGATTTGAAAAGTGAGTAGAGGCCTTAAAGTCTTCACTTTCACCATCTATAAAATGAGAGGCATGGCTTTCTCCCACAACTACCTCAAGGGGGTTATTTTGTACAGCACACAAGTAAAGGGGCTTTCTTCCCATCTGAAAGGGACTTTGATAAATCCAGTGGAAGAACATAAGTCTCCCTGTTTTTTTGCTTTGCGTTTTTCTAATTGGTGTGTATACCTCTTTTTCTCCTCCACCCAGACTATAAATTGCTACAGGACTAAGCCCACACCATATGCTTCCTTAGTATCCCCTTTACTGCTCAGCACAAGCCTGCATACAGTAGGAGCCTGATTAGTGCTCATGAAGGAAGGAAAGCAGGGACAGGCATGTAGCTTGTTCTGAACAAATTATATTGAATTGGATCAACAAGTAGAGTAGAAGTAAATATCCAACAACAACAACAAATGTTCCAGAGCTGAAAACATTTTATGACCAGCAAACAGTAACAGTGAGCCTGAAAAATTAATTCTCTGTTTATTGTCATTTTTCCTATGATTAGTAGTTTAAAAGTCAGGCTTATTAGCATGCAGGTTTACAATTACGCTCTGAGCTCTGAGCCTTGTAACGTCCTGTCATTTTACCTCTAGGGATTTATGTCTGATTCCTGCTCCGTTAACAAGTGCTCATAGGACAGAATGACAGAGCCATTTGTGTTTCACCAGCAGATGACGGTGATGATATTATTATTTCCACAATCAGTTTGGTAATGGTTGTTTGAACCTCATCATGTCTAATAGAGAGAAAAATAAAGGAATTAATATTTGAAAACTCAGCGTATTGTGTTTAGCATCATTATTGCTGCTTTTATGGCAAGTGCTTTGACATTTAAGTGAGCTCCCATTTACAATATTGCCACCATAATCTCCTCATTTTGTAATTGCTTTTGGATACTTATAAGGTTTAATTTCTGATATTACTTCTCAATAAAAAAGAACTCATGTATTAGATTTATGGAAAATTATCTTGGGGATTTTAGATTGTTATTTTAATGTTGGTCCTATTGTCAGCTGCTGTAGCCTTCATGAGTTACATGAATTTCTTGGGCTATACAGCCATGGGGGCTAATTGCATTCTGGGGGGAACAACTCCTGTCTTGGGGTTGTGGAATAAATGCATAATAAAGTATTCTGAAATGAGCAGCTTATCTGGCTATTCCTAAGAGACCCTCTGACTCTGGAATGGATACAGGACGTCTGCCCCAGCACGCTTTCCTCTTCCAAAGCCCTGACAGAGAGTGCCACTCAAGTGTGGGATTTTCACTAGCAGGCGTGATGTCAGTCAACTAAGGAATACATTTGAGAGGGCAGCAAACCAAGGCACTGCTGTCTGACAGCTTTGTTTCCATGTGATTGATTGGCCCGGGGATCAACAAGGCAGAGATCAGACATGGTCTAACATTTAGCTGTAGAACTTGGAGTTTAGGAAAGAGGAAAATTTCTTCTTTTTGGCTCATGGATTGGAACTCAGCACAGAGACTTTTTTTCCTGTCAAGAACATTCTTAAATTAACATAACAATGAACATTATAATGGTTTCTGAGCAACATTACCAAACCTAGATCTTTCTTCCAACTGAAACCATTCTGTTTCACCACCTACACCAAATGCAAGGGAATATTTCCGAATCTGTGCAATGCTATAGGGTTCACCTGAGGATACCTTATTCATCTTTTGGATCTAACAATCAATACTTAGCTATTTCCCAGACCTAATAGGAGTATTACCTTAATTTACAAAAAGCTCAGTTAGTTGGTACTTAGTTTTTTCTAGACCATAAAATATGAGTTCTGAGGATGCCAAAAGATAAGAGTTTGAATGTAGAAACTTAAATAAGTAAGATTTTTCCTCTTGCATAGTTCTGCAGTAAGTCCTATAGAAAGAATTTTTCCTTGCACTCTGGCTTCTCTCTATATGATAATTTACTAAATTCCAGAAACAGGAATGTTATGGATCTAACAAGTTACATAAATACATCTTTGCTCTAAATATTGAGAAACTGAATTTAACAAACATTGGGAGGAGAACGCGAGGTGGGTAACATGATTGAGCAAAGGAATATTCCTAAATAAACAAAAATCGAGTATTTGCTTAAAACAGGATAACCTAAGCATTTTAGAGCCTATACCATTATGAATTTCAATAAATCTAACACTACATTTATCTATCTAACTTAAGGATTTTATCTATGTTAGACATTAGAAGAAACCTAACAAGACAATGGAAGAAATAACCTAATGCTGCCAGTTAGCGGTTACCTAACAACCTCAGATTTTTAAAAATCATTCCTGCTTCTCAGTTAATATTTTAAGGATTATAAGTATAATCTCTTGATAATCTATTCAATAATTTACACATAAATTATAGTAAAAATGTTCTGCAACTACCCATTGAGATAAGGAATCTTCACGTTTCAGTGCATAACCAAGGAAAAACCCTGTAGTCTTTAGCTGTCAGTTCAGAGTAAGTTTCCGTTGAGTTTCTGAGGCTGTCCGACTACTATCTCCTCTGCCTCTCCATTTCTATAGCAGCTTTGTTGTGTTTTATGATGATATAGTCTCACCCCCTTGAGACCAGCCATAGGAGAGGTACAATAGAAGCATTATTTGCATTGTTTGGTTTTATATGAGACACACATTGGGAACCACTACTTTGTAGAATAGCATTTGCAGGAGGTCTCCAGGGGGCACCTCCTACCACTCTTGCTGGCTCAACCCAAAGGCTGCATGACAATAAAGAATGGGAAAAATTAAAAGGAAAGGTGCTTTAATTGAACCTGTATTTGTGGAAATGTGATAGAGATCTAGAAAACACCTTTCTTAGTTCCTGGGATGAGAAAGAGGGCTTCTCCAGAGACCCTCTGTAATGACAGCCAAATCATTATAGGCTAAAAACAAATGCTCCTCGTTAGCTGAAGATGTACTTCAAAAATTCTTCTTTAGGAAAATGCTTATTCTTTCATTGACAAATAAAATAGGGTAATGGAAAATAAAACAAAATAGAGAAGATCTAAAACAGGAGTCAACAAACTTTCTCAGTAAATGGCTTTGCAGGGCATATGATCTCTGTCACAACCACTCAACTCTGCCATTATAGTGTGAAAGGAGCCACAGAAAATAACATGAGCAAATGGGCATAGCTATGTTCCAATAAAATTTTATTTGTAAAAATAGGCAGGATTTGACCCAAGGAGCTATAGTTTACTGACCACTAATGTAAAGTATTTTCCATCCAGCTACTCACTGTAAAGTTAAGGAAAGGTCTCAAGTAATGAAGTGAGTTGTCAAACAGGTCTAAAATCCAGATCTCTTGAGATGGAGTCCCTTGCCCCACAGTGCCACTGTCACAATGCTCTCACGCCAAACGTTGCTTGCAAAACTAGGATGTTAACATGAAATGCCTGAGAGGGCTGGCGCCTCAAAGTCTTTATTCCTCCAGAACCACACGAGGAAAGTCATCTTCTCCCCAGTCTCTAACAAAACGACTTGCAGCTGAGGTATGGTGGAAAAAATACTGGATTTGGAATCAAAAATTTTGAATTTGCACCATCGTGATCTCATTCACCAGCTATGTGTACTCGGGCAAGTCAGGATGATCATGGCTTTCATTTTCCTTATCTCTAAGAATCAATATTTAATTCAATGGGAATCTTGCTAGGATCAAATGAGAAAATTTGCCTAAATATCCTTTATTAATTACAAAGGACTAAACAAATATGAGCTATGCCAATATGTCAATAAAATACATAGATAAATGAATGGCTGCCTTCAGGTAGGCTGTGATCAATGGATTGATTACATGATAGGTTGTGATAAGCAAACACACAATTGCCACGTGTGCATAAGCCAGTTGATTTACTACTGCAGGGCCTCCAGATGATATTTCTGAGTCTTTATAAGCACACTGGTAAAGAAATTATAAAAAATTTAATAAATTGTATGTATATCCAATCATGGGGGTGTCAGGATAGAAAACTAAACTTTTAAAGATCTACTAAAATAATATACTCTATTAGGTTAAAGAACAAGCAGCCTTTTTATATTTGAAAAAATGCCTATCACTGTGCCTCTCAATTTGGGACACAATACAACCTAGTCCTAAATTTACAACTTACTTGCTGAACCAGAGTATGGAGGACACTTCTCAGGGTTGGGCTGATAAAAATTCCCTAATGTTCTGGCTTCTTATAAATTCACAACCATTTGCTTCTCTAAAGTCAAGTTCAAACCAGTGCATGGCTCTCTTCCTTGTGAGGTGTTCTATCTATGAGGATATTGTAAAGTAGTAAAAGAAAGAACAGCATTACTATATCATCTGGTTTTTGTTGTCTATTTGTGCTCATCACAGTAACTTGCTTTAGGAAGCATTCTAGAGTCTATTGATTTGTTTGCTTTAATCCAACAGTCTTTTTAGAGCTTTTCTACTTCTGTCACTTATTTTACTTTATAATAATAAGTGATGGAATTATCTATAATTCTAAAAATGACATAAGATTTATTATAATTAAAAACAAAACTTTTTTTTTAATTTGAAGAAATATTGTTACTGTCCATGGCTTCCAATAGTGTCTATGAGCTCCAAAGAAATCTTTTGGCCTAAACATTATGGGTCACTGCAATTCCGAGAGCCAGTCAACTACCAGCCTGACGTAATCAAGATATGTCTAGAGGCATCCTCTATATGTAAAAGTCTGTTAAGGATGGGGGAGTGCTGGTAGGGAAAAAGGAGGGAGTGGTTGGCAGAAGCAGAAAAGTTGTGGAAGACATTCTATACTCCCTTTAGCACAGCGAGATTTGTAAGACAGAACACAAATTCATGGAACCATGTATAACAACACATAGTCTAGTCAAAAGCATGAAACTGGGAGTAAAAAGCCTTTGTCTAGTATGAAATATAATGCTAATATCCTGGGTGCGTTTGTGTGAGTCACTTGACTCTCTGAGTTTCCATTTCCTCATCTGTACTTCTAGAGGGCTTGGACTGCATACCATCTTCTATCTTTACTGTTTTATGGATTCACGATTCCAGGGATTTTAATAGTGATTTAACAGAATGGATTACAGAAGGTTTAATGGGGAGATTCTCCTCTGCATATCACAGTGTGATAAAAGCAAGTGCTTAGGCTTACTGACCTGAGTTCTGTTTTATAATGTAGTCTCTTCTTTAACACAGACATTTGGCTATATAATGACTCTACAATGAACACATGAATGCTCAGACTGGAGTTACCGAGAGTTGTCTTTCCTACGGCTTCATTCATTCCAGAGAAGAGACTTCTTGGTGCCTAGAACTACGTCTCCACTTCTCTCATCCCTGATGGAATTCTCTAGGTAAAATGTTGTGTCTGCTTTGATTGACTGCGCCGTGGGGGTGGCACACAAAATATACTGGTGGGATATTAAAATCATGAACTTGGAAAAGCAGTCCATGAAAGCCCATAAAATTATATTTAGAATCTAAATTTTATATTTTATAGATAATAGATTGTCCAGATGTAATACCTCTTCATAACAATGAAGAAAACGATAGACAATACAATACTTATGCTATTCATTACATAATCTAAGTACTTGGAAACTGAAATAAAATCACCATCAAACAACTCTTAACATACTAGGGTAGAGATTCTCAACTCTGGTTGCACTACAAATCATGTTTTAATTTTTAAAATGACCAGGATCCCTCTCCTAACAATTAAATCAGGACCTTTGAGTGTGCGAGTTGCGTCCAGAGAGCAGCACTTACAAACACCAAAATGTAAATGGTGCACATGGAGTTTTGCTACCCCACCGCCCTGACATTGTTCTAAAACTAGATGCCAGAAAAACATTTGTAGACACCTCACTTTTCCTACACAAGTCTTCCTTCCTTCAGTAACACATATTTCAATAAGTTGATACATTTTATTTCATTTATGAAGTTTTCATTGAATTATAAGGAGCATGGGAAGATAAGGCCACTAGCAGTAATCATCTTTGGAAGGATGATGTTGCCTGAAAAAAGGCAGCCATGGAAGCTGCTCCAGGTGGCCTCTGAGACCTCTGGAGAGTTTCTCATTTCTCACTAACTCATGTTTTACCATCTGTAAAAAGGAGGCAACGTTTGCCTCTGACCACCCCAGAAGAATGATCTGAGTGAAAATATAATTAAATATGTGAGCTCCTAGGAGTCCTTTTTGTAAGAAAAGTATGATGTAAAATTAAGATATCATGATAGTTACCGTGGTTGTCACTACTACTGTTACTTCACTGTTGTACTTCAATATTCCTGTCACTCTGTTAACGATCTTCTTGGGACCAAAAGTGACAGGTGTAAAATGATTTTTTTTAATGTCATACTTGCTTTATCTTGTAAAGAAAAGTCTATGAGGACCTCAGAGGAGGCCAAAAATGCAGTATTCCTATAAGTCATGTCCTTATAACCCCAGATCTAATGTCTACACTCATTTCAGTTTCTCCACCCCTTCAATTACCACACCTTTTCATTCAAATATAATGTAAAGCTTCAGCTGATTTGAATGGTGTTATAAAATACTGGAGGGGCTCTCTTTAGAGCATTAAATTGTGTCAGCCTTTCTCGATTCCAGCCTTCCTGAATATCAGGACTATTCTGTCTTGCTGCTAGAAGACAAGCTCAATTTCACATCTGTCTCTTGCAAAGTCATGTAATCTGTGCCTAGCAGTCAATGTTGCTCTATGCCACTAAAGGATCCTATATCCGGAATCTGAAGCCCTTTTTCCTTATATGTACAATGAGAGAAACTGGCCTGAGATCTACATCCTTCCACTTCAAAAATTGCTGCAATTATATAAGTATTTCCAAAAACCCAATAGGATGTTTTTTAAAAAGCTTAACTATGCGACTGTAAAATTCAATTTGAAGAAAAACCAAACATCTTTGGCTAAAACAGGAAAGAAATTTTTGAATAGTTTAACAGTGGGTATGGGAGCTTGGGGGCTTTCCCCTGCCAAATATTAAGACATATATATAATAAAGTTACAATAATTAAGGCATTGTCACTCTGGCCCAAAATATGTAGTCATATTGGAATGGAATAGAATAGAAAGTACAAAAACCAATTTATGTTTATAAAAGAATCAGTAAGGAAATGATGAAGATAGGAAGTACTATTGTGATGAAATGCTTATCCATTTCTAATTGTTACTCATAGCATATAGAAAATATGTTTGTATTCTTTACATTAAATTAGTGACTGGCCATGTTACTTAATTCATTATTACCTTCTAATACTTTTTCAGTTGATTAACTTTCGGTTTCCAGGTAACAAAATTATTGCTTGCACATGCCATGGTTATGTCCTTTTATTTAAATATACTAATCAGTGGTAGTATTAGTATTGGTTTTAGTATTATTACGCATTGATTAGAACTTCCAGAATTGTGATGAATAATGGAGGTGACAGGAAGGATCCTTCTGACTTTTCTACTAAGTGGATATTGGCTGTTAGTTTTTTGTTTTGTTTTTGTTTTTTGTGTTTTTTTTTGTGAGGAAGACCAGCCCTCAGCTAACATCTGATGCCAATCCTCCTCTTTTTTCTGAGGAAGACTGGCCCTGAGCTAACATCTGTGCCCATCTTCCTCTACTTTATATGGGACACCACCACAGCCTGGCTTGACAAGCAGTGTGTCGGCGTGCACCCGGGATCCGAACCGGTGAACCCCGGGCCGCCACAGCAGAGCGCTCGCACTTAACCGCTTGCGCCACCGGGCCAGCCCCGGCTGTTAATTTTAAACATATATTTTTTATTGCATAAAAGAGAACTCTATCTCTAGTTTACTGAAAGTATGTTTTGATTCATGAATATATGTTGCATTTATAAATGTCTTTTCAGCATCTATCAGAGGGTTTTCACAATTTTTTTTTCTTTTGATCATATGATGTGGTGAATCATCATAGATTACGTCCTTAAATTAAACTGTCCTTGGTATAGTTTTCATTTAAAATAATCAGAATTTGATAATATTATGTTTAACATCTTTGTATGTATAGTCATAAGTGAAATTGGTTTACAGTTTTCTTTTTGCATTATTCTTGCCAGGTGTTAGTCAAAGTATTAAGTAGTCTATTTTTTAAACTAGTGCTATGGCTATTACTAAGCTGAATAGGCAACCAAACAGGATGAACTATTTAACCCAAATCCGTGTGAGTCAGAAATTAGAGTTCAACAGTTACACCTATTGAATGCAATGAATAAGTGCATATTTTAGTTTTCTTTGTACATATCAAAACAACCTTGAGAACCATATGTCCATATAACATCAAACCAATTTGTGTATTTGGAAATTAAAACTTGAAGTTATTCAGATTATCACCTAGATGCATAACACATATATACGAGGAAAATTAGATTGATTTTCTCTTTCATTAATTTAGTTACTGACAGAATGTTTGGGCTCCATGAAAAAATTCAAGCCAGAACAAATTTTGGTAAAAATTGGCATTTTATAAGAACAAAACTTCTATGTAATAGGAATTCATGGTCATTTTTCACATGTTGACCACTGTGAAATAGTAGGAAGTCCACGGGACGTGGAATTAAAAGATCTAAAAGCCCCAAGTTAAAAACTGTCAACAGTTGCAGGATACAAAATCAACACATAAATCAGTTGTGTTTCTACACTATAACAATGAACAATCCAGAAAGAAAATTAAGAAAACAATTTCATTTACAATAAGCATTTAAAAGAATAAAATACTTAGGGATCAGCTTAACCAAGGAGACAAAAGGCTTGTACACTGAAAAGTACAAAATATTGCTTAATGAAATTAGACACTGATAAATGTAAATACATCCTGTGTTCATGAATTGGAAGACAGTTTGTTAAGATATTAATACTACTCAAAGAAATCTACAGATTCAATGTAATCTCTATCAAAATCCCAATGACATTTTTTGCAGAAATAGAAAAATCCAACCTACAACTCATATGGTATCCTAAGGGACCTCAAATAGCTAAAAGAATCTTGAAAAGGAACAAAATTGGAAGTCTCACACTTCCAGATTTCAAAACTTACTATAAAGCTACATTATCAAAACAGTGTGGTTCTGGCATAAAGACAGACAGATAGACGAACGGAATGTACTAGAGAACCCAGAAATAAACCATCACATATATGGTCAAATGATTTTTAACAAGGGAGCCAAGACCATTCAATGGAGAAAGGACAGTCTTTGCAATAAATGGTGTTAGGAAAACTCGATGTCCACATGCAAAAGAATGAAGTGGGATCCTTACCTTCTACTATATACAAAAATTGACTTGAAATAGATCAAAGACCTAAATGTAAGAACTAAAACTATAAAACTCTTAGAAGAAAACATAGAGGAAAACCTTCATGACATTGGATTTGGCAGTGATTTCTTAGATATGACACCAAAAGCATAGGCAACAAAAGACAAAAATAGACAAATTAGACTTCATCAAAATTAAAAACACTTTTGTGCATCAAATGACACTACCAACAGAGTAAAATAGCAACCCATGGAATGGGAGAAAATATCTGCAGATCATATATCTGATAAGGGATTAATATCTGGAATATATAAAGAACTCATACAACTCAACAACAACAGACAACCCAATTAAGAAACAGTTAAAGGACTCGAACAGACATTTCTCCAAAGAAGATATATAGATGGCCATTAAGCACTTGAAAAGACGCTGAACTTCACTAATCACTAGGGAAATGCAAATCAAAACCACAATGAGATATCACTTCACATGCCTTAGGATGGCTACTATCAAAAAACCAGAAAATAATAAGTGTTGGCAAGGATGTGGAGAAATTAGAGCCCTTCTGCTTTGCTGAAGGGAATTAAAATTGTGCAGCCACTTTGAAAAACAATATGGTGGTTCCTCAAAAAATTAAACATAGAATTGCCACATGATTCGGCAATCTCACTTTTAGGTATATACCCCAAATAATTGAAAGCAGGAACTCAAACACCAATTTGTACACCAATGTTTACAGCAGCACTATTCACAACAGCCAAAAGGTGGAAACATTCTAAACATCCATCAATGTATGAACAGATAAACAAATGTGGTATATCCATACAATGGAATATTATTCAGTCTTAAAAATGAATAAAATTCTGACACATGCTACAACATGAATGAACTTTGAAGTCATTATGTTAAGTGAAATAATCCAGACACAAAAGGACAAATATTGTACATTTTCACTTATAGGAGGTACCCAGAATACTCAAATTTATAGAGACAGAAAATAGAATGGTGGTTGCCAAGGGCTAGAGGTAAGGAGAAATGGATGTTATCACTTAAAGGGTATAGAGTTTCAGTTTGGGAAGATGAGAAAGTTCTGCAAATGGATGGTAGTGATGGTGGCTCAACAATGTGAATGTAATCAATGCTACTGAACTTTACACCTAAAAATGGTTAAAACGGTAAATTTTATGTATATTTTACCACACACACACACAAAAAAACCACTCTAAATTGCTTGAGGCCAAGGATTATGTTTTATTTCTGTACATAGAAAACGTCATCCACATATCAGGGCCTCTAGCATCAGATAGAGCAGGGTTTGAAACCCGCTTTTCATTTACTTTTGACTAGTAATTAGCAACTTCTCAAAGCCTTTGTTTCCGTATCTATAAAATGACAGTTATAATAGTATCTACCTTGTGAGTTGACATGAAGAATAAATGAACAATGCATAAACAAAAAAAAAAATTTATGGTGCTGACAAATAGTAGTTATTAAATAACTGTTCATTGTTCTTCTTATCCTAGAGCTCAGCACGATAGCTGACAGTGCTCACCTCTGATACCACTTGCTTGGCTGGGTATGACCTTGGCCATGATTTTCTGTCGATGAAGTGAGCACTATGCAGCCTACATCACAGAGTTGCCATGATCACTAAATGAGTTCATGAGAAACTGCTTTTAAATTATAGGACTATATAAAAACAAGATATTTCACTGCATAATGATAAAATATAATAGAAAGTACAACAAGTAGTAGTTTTAAAAAAATACTTGCATTGGCCACAAGAACATTTTTCAACATTGATTTTAAATGTAAAAACACATTTCAAAAGAAAAATTTACAGAAACTTCCAAATCTGGAACTACAATATTCAGGTTTTCCAGACCTATATGAAAAGCCTGATCACACACACAAAATAAACACATATTTTATGGTGGCACTTATACTCATGAAAAATAAGCCAAATAACTATCATTCTGAAATGATTGCTTACTCTGCACATCATGACCAAGAAAAAGCTACCTTCCACGTGGGCTCTGGTCTCATCACATACTCTGCTTCAGTGAGATTTCCTTGAAAGAGCCAAAACCCCCACAGGTGAGTGAAACCAGATGATCAGTGATCAACTGAGGGCATCTGGTTTTCGAAGGGAGCGTTTTGGAGGTTTTCCTATACCTGGAGGAAAGCGCTGGCAAGCGAGCCATTCTGTACATGCACTTTCTTCTCCAGGACAGCAGAGGGCACTCCAACTCCACTAGCGACAGACACTCTCAGCGCCTCAGTCCGCTCTACCCTCCTGGCCTGGCTGACTGAAAGACACGTGAACCCCAGACCAGCAGAGCCCCTCTGTTCCCACAACCAAATTCCACTAAAAATGTATTCCCATTCCCTGAGAATTATCAGCACATTCAGAAGGAGTAAATGGAGCCTTGGCGAAAGGAAATTGTGTGGCCCACCACACAGCAGGCTGCCTTAGGCTTCACCAACTCCTCTCACATTTCTTACATTCCAAGGAGGGATGCAAATGTCTGTGGCAGAAATTGTGAAGGAGGAACCAATACCTCCCACAGTCCATAACCCCAAAACAAGTTTCACTTAGGATATTAAGTTACAGCCAAATAGCATCCAAACAGCAGCCTGGCCGA
This sequence comes from Ceratotherium simum simum, assembly GCF_057802395.1. NCBI lineage: Eukaryota > Metazoa > Chordata > Mammalia > Perissodactyla > Rhinocerotidae > Ceratotherium > Ceratotherium simum. The sequence continues at coordinate 26,984,836 of NC_141910.1, read as the reverse complement.
GCAGTCCCTCCTGTTCGCAATAAAAGTCACACAGGTGAAGGGGATAGGAAGGGAGAGCTCATGGCACACTGTCAGGAAAGGTTTGGGCAACACACGCTAAAGTAGTGGCCCTAATTAGCGTTGACCAAAATAAACAGTCATCTTCCTTAAAATGTGTATGTGTGTAGAAATTTCTGAGGCTAATTCACATTGTGCAAAGAAACTTTGTTACCTTCTAATATGGTGTTCTGAAAGAACTGCAAAAAAAATTATATCTAAAAATATAATAAATTAAAGAGGAAAGGTTTCGTAACCTTGCTGCTATTTTCTCCCTGATCTTTTTATTCAGTTAGCTATTCAAACGGCCTTAATATATTTAAGGGAAAAATTCAGATAAATGTTTTTGTCAGATTCTCTTCATTCCATTCATACTGCTTAGGAGCCCAGATAATTCTCTATCGGGTCATCCAGTGAGGACTTCCTTTCCTGTCAGTTTTCTACTCTCCTTGACCTGTCCCCATTTTCCTCATCCTATTTTTGTCATCCAATCTCCTTCAGTCAACATTATATACATTCTTTCCAGATCAACCAAGCATCACAAAGAAATAAAACAACCATTCAGATTTGAATCTATATTAACTAATATGCCATTAAAGTCACCTTGCCTCCATGGCTTTGGCAAAAGTCTGGTGAAATTTACATTGAAGGAAACTCATTACATTGAAGGCGATTTAACAAGCTTCAGAAAATGGGGCGTATATGGAATATATAATAGATTATTAGCTCATTCTAGGTCCTGTGCCTTATGAGTCTTGACAGCAAGTAGTAGGCTGTCCAATAGGCCTTAAAATGGTCAAGAACCAGGTTCAAATCCTGGCTCTGGTACTTTTTTACCTGTGTTACCTATAATATTTAACTTCTCTGAGTTTCTATATTCTCAGAAATAAAAGTAAAAATAGGGACAATCTAGGGGTGTTGAAAGAATTCATATTTCATATTCATATTCAACAACTCTGGATGCTCAGTAAACATGACATTCTCCTTTTGATTAAAGCAATGAATTAAATGTTATACAAACTTTCTAAAATTCAGATTTGACAAATGTTACTTCCGAAGTATTTGCATGTTTCCGGCCTAGGAGAAGTTCAAATTCTTCATTTTACTCTCTCCATTTCAAGACACACAATGTCAGCAAGTTTCATAGGAAAAAAAAAGTGGAGATACATTTAGCTACAAATTATTGTCCTTTTTCCTGAAAATTCCAGAAGAGGCTTCTTGTATCTGTTCAGAAAATTTTCTGATGTCTCTGAAAATGAACAAACAGGCCTAAGGAAGACTAACAAAGAATAACCTGACTTAAGATTTGTGTAGAAGGCTTTGGTGCAACACTCTCAGCATTTCTAAATCACACTGCACATCTAGGTTTCTTTCCAAATAGTATATTGATTATTTGCCGCCAAATTGTGGGCTTTCAAACAGCATGTTCCTTTATCATCATGGAACTAGCAGTTTCAGATTCCATAATTGAGAGCTACACAGTTTATAGGAATTGATATTCAGAATAAGCCTTTTTAGTTTGAAGCTGAATAATGATAGATGTATGTGAAGACTGGTTGCTTGCTGGGAAAAAATAGTGCATTTCAAGTTTCCATATTTTTGCCAGGGGAAACCGCACCTTATGCATTCTTTCAGGGGAGAAAAATATTTCCATCCATCACACCAGTTTAGAAGACATAATTCTACAAATGTCATGCTGAAGGTTTCTGCTTTTCTGGGGATGGCTACTCAAAACCAAACAAACAGCTGTAAATTCACCTCCTCATTCCAGCAAAATCATTTGTTCCATATTATATGCAGCACTGTTATTCTGTCTTTAATGCTCAATATTTGAATTAGGAAAAATGAGAACAGAGAGAGTATCACCTAGTTTTCCATGATGAGTCATGATATGCTTTTACCCTCCTAAATAAAAGGAAAGCAAATACAGACTTCTTGGCCATATTTACTATTTTTTTTAAGTGGAGGTCAACTGATCCTCATTAATTTTATTTCATCCTTATTTTTTGGAAAATATCATTAATTATATATCTGCTCTTTTCCTCTCTTGAAAAAAATACATATATTTCAAGTTTTATTCAAATATAAATCCTGAAGTTAATCTTTAAATTTTCATAAAATATTTTCATTAATTGATAACAGTACAAATATCTCATATCTTCCCCTCCTTTTTTTGCAGAGATTCTCAAATCTAGTGATTCTTAATCAAAATAGACTGATTCACATCTCATTAAAGACGAGTTTGAAAGAAAAGACAGAAGTATTTTATGCAAAGTTCTGGAAGGTGTAGAACCTGAGAGATTGCTCCCATAGCAGTGCCCTGAGCAACGTATAATCAGTCAGTTTAGTAAGACACAAATTGCTTGCGTACTGCACCAGAACTCTGAAGAAAATATCCTGTTCTCTCAGGTAGGAATGTTTGAAGAGAATGTGTACTACCCATGACACAGGAAATAGTTCAATTTGCTGGTTCTGTATGCATGTGCTATTCTAAAAAGCACTATTTCCATAACTTATTACAATATCATGTGATTAAAATTTTGGATGTAGCTCCTCTGTGATGCCTTTAGAGACTACCTCAGTCAACCTTGATCCCTCTCTTCTCTCAAGTTCTGTAATGGGGCATCATGCAGTTGGTATTTCAAATGTCTTTCTAACTATTTCATATATATTGGTTTATACTTTACAAAGTATAAAATTTTGCAAAATTTGCTTCTTATACATACATAGTTTCTTAAAAAGTGACAGGCGTAGAATAGGACCTCCAAAAAAACATTTTTTCATAATAAATTGTTTTATGGAATTTTATTGAATACAAATAAGACTTTTGAAATCACAGTGATTTCGTGATGATATTAATATAAAGAAATCATGAAAAGTTATTTGCAATCTACAGTCTTTTAACCACAATTATTTTTTCACCATTCAGCCCACACACACTCACACACACACAAATATTCCTGAGCACTAAGAGAGAAAAAGAAGGTCATCTTGCTTTCCTATGAAATCCTGAAAACAGTAATTTAACAAATTCAAAAATCATAATTTTCTTGAGTATAATTGTTAATTTTCAATGATGGCTCTGAAGAAGTCTATAAAACTACTATCTAGGTGGTAATCTTGAAACCAAATTAATTAAAACACATATATTAAGAAGCCGAGAGAACTAAGTTTTGAAATTAATAAATTTCCTTGGTGAAGTCTGCAGGCTCCACCTGCACTTGAAATATGATTTCAAGTGACAATTATTTCCGGAACAGTTTCATTGATTTTGTGGGAATACATAAGATGCATTTAAAATTTTATTTTATTAACTTTGACATATTTGTTTTATTATTTTAGAGTAAAAGAATACGGTATTAGTGAAAGTGGAAAGTTTTTCTGTTTTGCAATTTAAGAATTGTGTCAAGTGTCTCAAAGAATTGTAAGATCCTAAAGATACATGAAACTAAAGATATTTTTACCTAAACTAAGGCCAATTAGCTAATAGTTCATCTTTACCTTTCAAATTCAGTAAATAAAATATTTGTCTAATTTGCTTCACTTAGAAGAGATGCCCACTGAATCGCAATGAATTACACAATAACTTTTTGTACATTTGAACTTAAAATTACAACTGTTTTTGAGGAACACTGTGTAAGGATTAGGCAATCCTATTTTAAGAACAGAGTGGCAAGTACTGTGCATCAAGGCACAAGAAAATCAACCCGTATGAAGTTTGTTTGGCCAAAAAAAAAAAGGCAAAACTGAAATATGAAGAGTGAAACAGCTTTCAGCTCAAACATATATTTTCTTTGCCCCTAACACACACATAATAGCTGTCACTTTTTTTTGGTTTTTTTACTACTACCTGAATTCATGTTAAAATTCACTTTTAAAACAAGGACCATTTTGCGGTGGGTTGGATATTTCCAGAAACAGCACATGAGTAGTGGCTATTTTACCCAGCAGTCCCCTTTATCACTCTAGAGAAGGAAAGTCAACCGACTTTGTATCCATAGTGTAATTAGCTTGTGAAGGTAGGATCATATTGGAAGCAAAATTTACATTATTACAGGCAAGTGATTGTTTGCTCACTCTAACTGGAATAAAAAGTGAATTCCACTATGCATATTCAAAGATTTATTCAATCCACTGTCTAATATTTTCCCTCCAGAAAAGCGAGACTGTGATTAGCAAGCTGGAACACTAAAAACTGTTCCTGAATGGAGCATTCCCATCCTGTCTCAATGGGATCAAAGAAAGGAGAAAGGCTCCAAAACACACCCAATGAGTGTTGTTCAGCTACCTAAACGGTGCAACTAGTTTCTACTTCCAGGTTGCAATTAAATTGTATTCAGGAGAAGTCAGACATTCTTCTTAGAGATAATACTAATAATAATCCTGTCAATCAAAAGTCCTGAAATTGAATTGTAAGCTCTTTGTTGAGTCCCACCATCAAGGATGAATTGCAGGTGAAGAATTATTGATAGCCAGATGCAGACACTACATCTCCAGATCCTATGGCCTAAGGTCATGAAGGTAAGGGAAGCAAAATAAATGCAGTTTTCATCTAGCAATAATGGATTTGCCAGAATTTGAAACAAAACTTTCTTTCCGCTTCTACTTTCATGTCAGAGAAATAAAATACATGTACAAAATTTAAAGCTTTGTGTGTCTGACCTTTTCTGACCCCTTTTACATTCAGTTATTAATAATAATAACCATGATGATAATGCTTATGCCCAGCGCTGAAATGAGGGTTAATGAGTTAATATTTATAAAGCTTTCAGAAAATGCAAAGTACTGTTTCAACACTAAGTATATTTTCTTTTCTCCTTTCACCCTTTACTTTCATTTCCTTCTTTTATTATAGATCGATTTATTTTTCCTCTTGTCTGGCTAACGTTTTCCACTGGTTATGTTTTCTATTCTTTTGTCTGTTCCTGCCCTTGACTCCACATTAATCCCTATCACTCACACTTCAACCTTGTCTTTGCTCTTCTCCCCTCCAGACGTGCCTTAGGCACGTCTTTCTCATTTCATTTCTTCCCTCTAGTCTTCCGTTATCCACTCCTCACTCTCTTTTATCTTTTGCCTGTATATTTATCTTTTTCATTTGCCTCATTTTTTTAAACATCAGTGAAATATTAGAACTGATATAACTTTTAATTAAATTTCCCCATGTTATGGGCTATTGAGACCAAGAAGTAGATAAATCCAATTGGTTGTCCCCAATCCTTTCCTAGTAGATATTTCGTACTAAATAGCAAACTGCATGAAATCATAGACTATGACCATCAGAAATAGTTTCTCCTAGGTATGCTGCAAACTCTCAAGAAAATATTGTTTTTAATGAATCCCTCCACTCCATAACACCCTGACAACCTATGAGCTTTCAAAGTCTTAATGATACTGTGAGTTTTCAAAAGGCTTATCATAGGGCATAAGTATTGTGTCAGGTTTTAGCTGGTATCGCATACATACTTCCCATTGATTGTACAACTTTTAAAGGCTTATTAGCCAACAATAAAAAAGATTGAATTTATCAATTTATTATCCCCTTTGTAAAAGTGTAGACATAATACAGCCATCCCCTTAGGCCTACACAAAGAATTTAGTTGTCATTATAGGGATCAAGCAATTTTAAATTCTGTATTTTAATGATACATTTCAAGAGATTCTATTGTTTAAGAGATTTACTTAGATTTTAGAAACAGGATGCCAAATATGAAGACCTATTCCGTTTATAAACTCAAGACTCACTAATTGAGTCAGAGTCCCTATATCTAGTTATATACATTGCCATCTGAATAATCTAACTAAATCACTTAAACACTGATGTATTCTTGTTTGAATACCTTTAGGGCTTTCCAACTGCTTATGAAGTTCAAAGCTTACCAGTTAAGACCCACAAAATCATTCCTCAGCTTACATTTTCAAGTCAAGTCAAATATTTAGTTAACCTGTACTATGTGATCTGTTAGGTGCAGTTGGGCTACATTTTCCCATGTGTATCTGCCTCACGGAGATCAGAGGAAGTACAAGCCATTGTATCTAAAACTCAAACACCCAGCAGAACTTGGCATGGGCTCTTGTTCAGTTATACCTTCATCCAAACTCTTGTTGCCTACCAATCGGTTGTTAACTGGTCTCTCAACATTCTCTATGCTTTCCAGTATCTGTGCAATTTCATTCATCCAGTATGACCCTGCCATTCCTCTCTGCTTATCAATTTCTTTAAAATGCTTCACCAGAAATTTTGAAGTGATTATCCCTCGTCTTAGGATAATTAATGCCCTGTACACTTATTTTGATGATTAACAAAGCATAGTCTTGTTATATTTACTCCACAGATACGCATTCAACTCCTACCATGTTTAGAAAATTGCGCTGTTTTGTAGGAGCTGTGGAAATGTATTTATCAATTTATTATCCCCTTTGTAAAAGTACAGACATAATACAGCAACTGGAAAACAGTTGCTACCATTAAAGATATTTATCTTCTCAGGGACATAAGGAAGAAGATAATAAGTAACAATGAAAGCCATCAACTAAATATTATAGAAGTCAAGATGAAGAAGGAAACATTTTTGGCAGGTAGTGACTAGGTAGTGAGTAGGTAGTGTTAGAACTGAGTGTGTTACTGATGAATAAAGAAGGGTGGAAGGCTGTTTTAAGCAGATGTATTAGTTATCTATTGCTGTGTAACAAATTAACCCAGAATTTAATGGTTAAAGCAACAAACATTTCATTTATTATGTCACAGTTTTTGTGGATTAGGGATCTGGGTGCAGTTTAGTTCAGTTTCTCTGACTCAAGGTATCTCCTGAGATTGCAATCAAGCTGTTGGCTGCAGGATCATCTGAAGGCTTTCACTTCCAAGCTCGCTCACATGGTTGTTGGCTAGCCTCAGTCCCTTGCTATGGGGACCTTTCCATAGGGATGCCTTATGACAAGGCATGTGACATTCTCAGAGTGAGAGATTCAGGAGAGACAGAGTGACAAAGACAGAGAGCAAATATATCCAAGGGAGAAGGTCAGTCTTTATAACCTTATCTCAGAATTGACATCATAGCAATTCTGCCATATTTTATTCATTATAATCAAGTCACTTAAGCTGAGGGGATTACACAACGGTGTGAACATCAGGAGGTGGGGATCATTGGGGCTATGTTAGAGACTGCTTTCCATAGTAATAATAATACAGTGAAAGGGCATGGGGCAAATGCTTCATGGGCATTTAGGGAACAATAAGCAGTCCAAGGTGGCTAGACATGTCATAAGAATATGGAGAGCTCTGATATTGCTGAAGAGTCTGATTTTATGGAGCTACTGGATAACTGTTGAAAATATTTACAAGAACACTATAATCAGAGTGATTTTTTAGAAAAATTCAACTCATTGTATTAAGAAGCATGAATTTGAGGTAGGAGCCTCTCAATAAAGGAATACCTGTTAAGACACTTACATAATAGCCCAAACATTAGATCCAATTGAAATAAGAATTATTTTGAACTGTAAAATTTAATATATAACTTTTTATAGATAATGTACAGCTTGTCTAGCCACTGAGAATAAATTTTAAGATAATGATAGGCTATGCCCCATTGTGTCTAACACAATGCACCTAGTTAGTGCTGCATATTCATTAGTTGAAAAAAAACAAAGAGCAGGAAAAGGATCATGAGAAAGTAGTATTCCAGAGGGAGAAGAGTTTCAAGAAAGATGTGGTTGATTTTCTCAAAATAACACCAAGTATTTGCATTGGAACTAAAAAGAGACAACTAGATATAAAAAGTAAGAGATCTTGCTAAAAGCAGTATCTGTGGAGAGATAATGTAGAACCCAACTACCGTGAACAAATGCAGAGCAGAGAAATGGAGGAATCCAGCATAGACTTTGCTTTCAGGAAATTTGGTGGTGCTGGAAAAAGGAAACTAGGATAGTAGCTTGGGGAAACTGTGGTTGAGGTAAGTGAAGACTTGAGCACATTTTTTGGCTGAAAGGAACCAGTTAGTGGGAAGAATTTAAGGACTTGTGAGAGAAGAAAGACTCTATGGTGCTAAGTCTCAGAACAGACAGAAAGGAAAGAGGTTTTAAAAAAATGCACAGATGGTGGCATTAATCATGGAAATACATAGGAACAACTCTTCCTGCAAAAGACAGGAGGAAAATGTGTGTGATATGTAAGAAAACGTTTTTAATTCACACGGTCCCATAACGAAGTCTCTCTATCAAAATGATTATAAGGACTATGATATATTCTGGTTTATAGGTCACAAATAGAAATAATCTAAGTGTACAGGGAGGTATATACAAGGTAAAATAAACTGAATCCACAATAGGCTCTTTTGTCTAATATTTTTGTTTCACTTCATATACATTTGCCTGATGGGACCTCATGGAAAATCTATTCTTGTAAAATAAACCAAGCAGTCATAGAGTTTTACGCTAATATTAGGTCAAGTGACTTAAAAAGAGGTCAAGTGACTTAAAAAGAATGTTCCTTTTCCCCCTAGACCATTAAGAATTCTATTTAATGAATATCTGAGCTCCTACAATATGAAATGTATCAAGTTAGAAAATGTAGGAGAGACAAATACAAGAACAAAGAGTTCTTGCCTTTGAAGAACTCATAACAGAGAAAGGAGGGTGACAGGTACACAAATTCCTCTGAGACAGAGTAGAGGGATAAGATTGTTATTAACAAATCTATGTGGCTTCAAAGAAGGAAGTAAAGGTGGCCTCCAGGTATGGTCATCAGGGAGTCTTCATGAAAGATGTTATAATTTACATGAGATTGACAGCTGGATAGGACTTTTTTTTTTTTTTTTTTTTTGCTGAGGAAGATTCAACCTGAGCTAAATCTGCTGCCAATCTTCCTCTTTTTGTATATGAGACACCACCACAGCATGGCCACTGACAGATGAGAGGTGTAAGGCCCCCACAACCCCGGGAACCAAACCTGGGCTGCCAAAATCGAGCGCCCTAAACTTAACCACTAGGCCACTGGGCTGGCCCTGAATGGGACTTTAAAGAGGAACAGTGAAGAGAAAGAACACTCGTAGGAAGCAACAACATAGATAAAAGCACAGAGGTGGGAGATTATAGAAATATTCAGAGAGGAATCAAGTATCCCAATTAGGCTCAAATGTAGGGGCAGGAGGGGAAGAGTTGGAGATAAGCGTGGAACATTGGGGGTTGTGATAAATGGTGTTTTAATCAATGTCAATAGATGCAGATATATGTTTTGAGAAATAAATCTAGTGGTAATATGCTTTGGAGTCAGTAGAAAAAGATACAGAGAACTCAGTTAGGAGCCTGTTGCAGTACTCCAGACAAGTAAGGAGGAACAGAAATGGAAACAATATCTGAATGGAAAGCATTCGTGGGATGTGTGAGGCACTGGAAGGTAAAATCAAAAGGGTAAAGCAAATGACTGGATGTGAGGGTGACGAGGGAGAGCCAGGAATGACTCCAAAGGTTTTCAGCTTTGTTGCCTATGCTGCCAAGAATTCTTCAAGTTTGGAAAATGGACAGTCTCCAAGAATAGCAATTTAATGGCAGTGCAGAGAAGTTTGGATGTCAATGCATATTTCAGAAAATTCTCTCTTTGAACTCGAGAGCTAAATAATGGCCTAAGTGGAGGGACAAGCTACAGGGTTTTAAAAATCTACAAAAGATAAAATCAACAGGATTATTTGGAATGTGAGCCCTATCGAAAGATCATGAGGAGCAAGAGAGGGAAAAGTATCACTGTAGTAATATCGTGCTACAGACCCCATAACTAGCAGAATGCTAGGGCTAGGAAATAAAACTACTACATAGTAGATACTGATAGCAAAGGGTAAAGAAGAAAAGGACATTTTTCAGCATTTGTTCCCCAGCTATCAGCTATTAACTCTCCAGGATCAATCACTTTTTTGAGAAATACTAAAACATCTTTAGCTTATTCCCAATCAGAGAGACCTGAGAACAGCATAAAGCCATAAAGAAACTTGAAATTATAACAAGCAGAAGACAGCCAATCAGTGTAAGATATATATATTATTTATCTCCCTCGTGAAGGATGTAGCAAATAGATGCTCTGTCCTATCATTTTGTACTTTGAAGTACAAAGACTCATCTCAAATGAGACTGTAAGTTCTTTCTTTTCTACTCTATTTTGTTCTTTTCCTTAAATTGGCAAATCCACTACATAGGCTCTTACTGATATTAGAGACATATGCCTCTTAATCCAATGGTATATGAATTATAGCAGTAAATGGCTTTGAAAGTGCCTCGAAAGCAAAATACGGCAATTCCCATCCCCCTCTCCCAAGAGAATAGGATGAGCAGTCATTTTGTTTGTGAATTCAGAGAACACTATCCCAGTGTTCAGAGACAGCATGTATATAACTGTTTGTCCTCTTCTCTCTTTGAAGTATTTTTTTTTTTAATGTGAAACCTCAGACATACTCAAGGACAGCTTGCCGGGTTGGTCAAGAACACTACATATCTACATGTTCACTAAGTCATAAATCTTCTATGCTTTGGCTATGCATATATGACACACAACCCTTATTTCTCCCCCGTGGTCGCTTACTCAGAGACAATAGAAGTCTATGAAAGCACAGCACTTGCTTCACAGGTAATATTTCAAACATACCTCTTTGCATCTACCAACACATCGAGGTAATGAGAGTACAGTCGGGAAGGGAGTTTAACAGTAACGGTCTTCAATAAACTAATTTGGATCAAATAAGCAAGAAAACTCCCTTACATATTTGTTAGTATAATAAAGCTATATACATGTTTCTAGACTTTGGTTATGTTTTCTAAGAATGAATGAACAATTCTCTAAATTCTTTGGGATTGGGTTCAATCTGTCTGTCAGACATTAATTAGTTCTATAGCAGTCTCTCCTGGCTGTCCTGTGGAAAGCCAGCAAAAGTGAGAAATCAGCCAGAATGACAAAGGAAACACTTGCCTCCATTCTGACCAGAAAAATTTGTCATTAAAAGAGGTTCAACATTGGAACCAAGCTCATTTCTCTTTCTCATGGGAAAACAGACAACTGTGTTATGAACATTAGCCATATTATCAGTAGAATTGAGAGAAGATATTTATTTGGCATTCACTAATACTTATAAGACAAATAGGTATAGACCCTTTGGATTTTCTTGAATACACCAAAGAAAATGACAGTTTTAATATGCCAAGCAATTCAGTGAAAAGGGACTTCCAAACTATCGGGTGCCATTCACATTTTCTAAAAATGTAATAAAAAAAAGATAAGGAAAAGTAATGCAGTGTTATTACTTCTAACATTTCCTCATTTCACTGAATTATAATGTCCACTCAAAAAGTAGCTCTCATTTCTCATGTTTCGTACATTTTTCGTATTTCTTTTCCTCAATTGTTTGGTGCACGTTGAGCTAATCAAGGTTCTCTATTGCAAGTAATAGAAGTCAGCTTTGGGTAATGTAAACAAAAAATAAATTTATTGAAAGGATATGTGGGAGGCTTATGGCATTGATGGGCCAACTGGAGAATCAGCTAAGAAAGTATATAAAAACTAGGGGGGGTAGGTGGTAGCAGAGAACACTCCCACATCACACCACAGGGGTATTCTGGACTTGGCTTCACTCTACTCCAGCACCATGCTCAATAGGCTTGGCATCTTTATATCATCACCCAGATTCAAAATCCCAGGCTGGAGCATCCAACTGATGGCACCTAAGATGTGTCTACACCTTCACTCACTGAGAATGGGGAGACACTGGTCCTTATAGCATCTTTAGTGGGAAGTATGATTCTGCCTGCCAAGACTCACACAAAAGAGCAATTCACCCCCTGTAGGTTGGAGTTTCACATGTTGGGCAAAACAAAAAACATTGCAAATATCCATTATGCATGCTACAAAGAGAGTTACACTCTACATGTCATGTAATTATATCTCTATCTAGTAAGTATATTGAATTTTTTAAATTTGGAGAATGGGATAGAAGGAAATGGATTGAATGTTATCCTTTTAGAAACTTCATTATCAAATAAGGTATAGAATGATCAACATTTTTCTATCCTATAAGGCCTAGAAGGAGGAAGTATTTCCCTCCACATTTTTTTTAACCCTCTCTCTTTAAAAAGCATCACTATATTTATTAATGAAGGCCATTTTTACACTAAAACTAATGCAACATAAAGTTATTGCTATGGAGAAGTTAATTTTATGCTAAGCATTGTTCTAAGTGTTTTACATGTATCAACTCATTTACCTGTACTTACTCATTTTATTTAATGAAGTTTCTAAAGGTTTCTGAAATCACTGTTGGTAAAATAAGTAACAGGTAAAATTACTAGCAACCATAGGCCTCCTCAAATGCAGAAAGAATCTAGAGCTACCCACATATCCCATGCTAAACTCATTCTTAAAAATCTACCATTTTCTGAAAAACTTAAGAAGGGGTGATTCTTATTTCATAATGCATGTTTCTTACCCTAATTCAAACACAATTGTAATGCAAGCAAGGTAACATCATAAAAACATACATGCAATTTTTATAGACAAAGCATCCTCAGTAAAACTACAAATGGTAATTGAAAAAAAAAAGTTGGAAATGTTTAGAGTAAGGTGATTCAATAGGATAAAATTTTAGACAAATTTTTAAAAATCACTACCAATGTCAAATAACTGTAGACTTTGAACTGTAGTCCACATGGTCTACCATGGAGATAATTCAAATCATAGATAGTCCCATAGCATAGGGAACCAGTTCCCTATACAATATCCATGATGTCCTTCTCATTCACCAAGAGAACTCCAGACATCATTCCCCAGCCTCACAATGAATCACAGGTAGCAATCATGAGGTAGTGCTCTAGGAAAGCTCTTTACAAAGGGCTAACTCTTTTTGACCTTCCCCCAGTCCTCTCGTTTGACTCTTTTATCCTTCCTCTTCCTCCTACACCCTGCCTGGAATACAGATATAATACAGCTAATAGTCAGTTTTAGGCTAAGGTTACACTAAGGATTGAAGCTATGAGCTCAAGATGGCATAGCAGAAAGACTGGAGACTGGATCCCTGAAAACAACATACAGACTATAACTCCCCTAGACTGCGACCTCTGCTCTTCTTTTATATAAATTCTATCTTGCTTGAGTCAATGTAATTTGAATTTTCTGTTATGACACTAAACACAATCCTAACTGTATACCCTCCTTCTTCTTTGAGCTTGATATTATAGATGGATATATCAAGTACCATGTATATGAAGAGTTCTAGAATGGTGCCTTGAGATTCATCTAGCAGTTGACCATTGCAAATGTTTTTCACATACATTATCTCCTTTTGAAACTCTAATAACCAGAGAGTGGAAATGTCAAGTGAAATTATCCCCATTTTACAAATGGTGAAACAATTTCAGATGTTAACTGACTTGCTCAGGATTATAGAGCGAGTAAGTAGAACATCTTTGATGTGGACTCAGATCTTTAAACTTAGATTCCTTCTCTTTCCGCTATATCATACTGCTTTATCTAAGGTTTCGTTTTTCCAGATAATATTACACTTCTTAAGATATACAGCCAGATATTAAGCCTGTAACAAGTAAATGCATTTACTTATTCTTCATATTAACAACTTCAATCCAATGAGAAAACATTCCATTCACAACTCAATGGCCATGGGCCAATAAGAAACACGACAGTTTGAAGTTGAGTTACTGGGTGTCCCAAAGTCTTTGCCAAAACCATTTGAAGACCTCAGGAACATCATTTTAGTAAACCTCTACTCAGGGACCCAGAATAAGTGAGCTGAAGAGATTCAACGTGGGTGGAAGGAATTAGTAAACGAGAAGGAAGAAAAAAGTCTTACAGGTCTGTGACTTATTGGGGATGCAGAGTAAAAGGAAAAGAGTTTTGTTTAATGAGCTGAATATTAAATAAAGGTAGGATTTTAATGTAAATTATATAACTAATCACATAATCTAAGATTACTACTTTTTGCTTTTATTTTTCTCTCCATAACAAACACCTTGAAGTATAAACTATGCAGCTTTACAAGTGTCAATTGATTATTTTTTCATCCATCTATTAGTAGGAGGCAAATGGTCATCACTGTCTGTATTATATAAGAAAAAGACAAAGAATGGGCCCCAGATTGAAACTAAAAAGATAAAAATAGAACGAGTGACTGAAGTGGCTTAATCAATTTTGTCTGCACAAGCAAAAATCAATAATATTAGAGATTAAAAATCGTATAAAACAAAGAGTAAAGTATACCCACCAAACAATCTAATACAGTAAACCAATAAGAGGTTGGGTTTTGATGTCAAGAAGACCTAGGATAGAGTCCTGACTTTGCTACCAACTGGCTCTGTGGCCTTGAACAGATCATGCAACCTCTCTAAGCCTTGCTTTCTTCACCTATCAAATGAGAATGATAAGAGTGCCTCAAAAGAAATCAAGTAGATAATGTCCTTGCATGGTGGCTAGTAAGTGGAGAAAGTGCTCAAAAAAATGTATCGTCATTATTATTTTTTATGTAGATCATAATTAAAATTTTCTTTTCCAATGTCTCAAAGTCTTCTCATATATCTCTTAGGTCAAAAAGGGTATGATTTGGGGCCGGCCCCATGGCGTAGTGGTTAAGTGAGTGCACTCCGCTGCTGGCTGACTGGGTTCGGATCCTGGGTGTGCACCAAGGCACTGCTTGTCAGGCCATGCTGTGACGGCGTCCCATATAAAGTGGAGGAAGCTGGGCACAGATGTTAGCCCAGGGCCAGTCTTCCTCGGCAAAGAGAAGAGGATTGGCATGGATGTCAGCTCAGGGCTGATCTTCCTCACACACACATGCAAAAAAATGGGTATGATTTACTCAAAATTATCTCCAAATAGCATTGCTATTATCAACTTATTTGTGTAAGTATGTGTATGAGTGCGTACACAAGTGTGCCTAAAACATCTTGATCAAAAGCAATGTGAGGTTTCTTTGTTTTTGTTTTTTTGAAATGTGTCACTTTGGACCAAATGATGGGCCACAAATGATTATATTCTTCTTCGTCTCAAATGTACATATTTGAGGCAAGAGCAGGTATTACTAAGATGAGGTTTCTTTCCTGAAATCTATCTTGTTGAACTATCATCTCTTGAAGTACAGAAAGGGTGATTTAGTACAATAAATAGCCTTAAAGATAAAGAAGAATGAGATCAAATTCTGAATTCTAAGGAGAGATACTTCATCTTCTATTTATCTTGATTTCAACAGGGCTGGAAAACATCAGATGTGAGTTAGGCAGATATGATAAGTCTTCTCCCATCCTTTGTCCCACCTTACTAGGCAAATGTTGGAAGTGTGTGTGTACTGCGGACATGGGGCACAGGAGGGTGAATAATGGCAGATGAAATAACTTTCGACCTGCAGCTGGATTTTCATTAAGGTTGTGGTGTTGCTTCTTGGAGTCATCCAGACTATCTAACTGATGCGTTGTATATTCTGTCAAACTACAATCTCCTAGTACACAAGCTATTTCCTGGATCCTGTCTAAAGTTTACCACTGGAAATGATATTCACTCCTTAATGCCTAGCTAAATGGTGCCTTTGCCATAAAGACTGGTGCAGCGGCTCCCCAGAAGCACCTCACCATGGAACAACTCCACTTTGCCTATTATGTTTTAACCACTGGCTCTGAAGAACTAGTATTTAAATGAGAACTAAATTGAAAATTAAAAACTCATTAATTCACAACACACTCTTGCTGAGTTTGAGGCAGTTTGGACAAAACAGAAGTCTATCTATGAGGAAAAAGTTGACTACAGAAATTAATATTGCAAACAGGAAGCCAGGGGAAATATTTATTTAAGAGAATAGTTTATATTTAAGCCTCTAGAAGAATAGATAGGCTAATTACAAATATTTTTAATGTATTCATTAAAATCCTTTTCAGAATTTTAAAAATGATGTGAATAGCCTAGGTTGAAGTTATCCCATATTCTCAAAAACAGTGCATGTCTTTTAAAATATTATATTATGAAGTTTTTCCCCAAGTTAATCTGAATTAACTTTTTATAATTTTTAAAAAGAAATAGGCAAAAAGTAAGCTTTTATAATAACTGATATTATAATAACTGATATTAAATTTCACATCCTTGGAAATATTTATTGTATCCTTTGAAAAATATGTATATAAACATATATATACACCCACAAAACACATACACATATGCATATACACACTTAAGTACACATATACATATGCAGAGACACACATATATGCATACACATGCTGCCTATTTCATTCATTGGATGAATTGAAAAATATATCAGGGTCACAGAATCACTTGAGCAACTGAATGCAAATATCAAAGAATATTTTATTGGCAAAAACAGGCAGACAAAAGCTTCATCTAGAATAAACTTACATTGTAGCCAACAAAATTTTATAAAAATTTTGGCAGGCATCTGTAAAATATGTGCTGGGAAGGTAAGTCCACCCATCTTTTCAGAAAAAGACAGAGAACCAAATGCACAATATGGAAACAAAAGTCCTGGAATCCAGAACTCGATTTGAGGAGGAAAGGATCACAAATCCCAGAGAACCTTTTACATAAATTTTGATGTTTTCCTTTTGCGTACAGTATTGATGAGTGTGTCGTGTGCTCATTGAGAAACCAGCCCTCGGTAATTGTCAGGGATCTTCATTCTGAGTGCAGACTCCACTGGAAATTAATTGCTTCGGTGCAATCTGAACCACATCATAAATGTCATGTAGAAGTTGCAGGGAGTGAGGAGGCAGTGACAGCTCAATCCTCACTGTTTCATTTAAAGGTGGGTAAAACACACTGCGACAGAAGTGCTCTTCATCAATAATTTAGTCCACAGTGTAAAGCCAAGCCGTGCCAAAGATGCCAGGGGAGCCACTGCCTCCCTGGTTTTAATGACACCAGCAGGGAGGGGTTGAGGGGCCAGCTCAAATCAACATTCACTGCACATCTGGGCATGTCGGCAGATGAAGATATCAAGGACTGAGCTGACAGGACAAAGGGTTGAAAAAAGAAGTGTAACCTAGAAAACCTTTACTTTGAATTCTTTGTATAAATTCAAGGGAGATGACAGTTCCTAAGGTCATCTTATATCATAAAACTTCAGTGATCTACATAGAGAATTTTAACCCTTTCCATCATGTAATCAAAGAAGATGAAAGTTTGGTTTCTAATGTGCACTTTATGACTCTAAAATATTCCTATTTTTTCCCCCAAAAAGCCTTCTGCAATGAACCAAATGTTAACAGGAATTGCCGCATTTCAGCTTAGGAACCCTAATTATAGCTTCTCAGAAGCCCCACAACAGTTGGGGGTCAGTCCAAGTTCCTCTTAACCCAGGGGAGTTTAATATCTTGGCTATTTCACAATGTTTGCCAGAAACTTGAAATTTAGTTGGGGAGCTCACATTGTATTATATAAGAAATAAGGTAAGATGGCACAATCATCGCTTCTTTATTGTACGTACTTTAAAAAAAAATAAAGGAGAGAGGGATGTGCGTTTTCATTGCCTGAAGAGTGCTGTTTCGGGGATTCTAACGCAAAAGTTTGGATAGGCCTTGAAAAAGGAGGATTATATGAATTACATGAGTGGCAATTTTGTCCTGATCCTCTGAGGACACCATGCATCCCCAGATTATGGTATTCTTGGAAACCCAGAGGCCAAATTCAATTATCTCATCCTATGTTTTGTATATTTAGAGGACATCACAGCCTCACTAGGGGCTGATTGGATTCTCACACTAAGGAGACTCAGTCCTCATTGAAGGAAATTTACTGAGTTTCCATTTTCCCCCTAATGGTTTTCACTCCAAAAACTGAAGTTAGTAACATTATTAACGCTAATCGGAGTTAAGAGTTTAAATTATTTCATGACAGAAATAAAGAATAAAAGACAATCAGTATATGTAATTTTATAAAGAAAAAACAGGAGTTGAACATCAAATGAATTTCAAATTTAATGTTCTGATAATATTTAACCCATTTTAGGTGACTAGTATTCAGATGATTATTATCCCAAATCCAGAATATGTGAGAAAGCAGTAGCCACTCTAGTTTCAAAGTATGAATTCGTGGTGAAGTATATGATAAGAAGCTAATAAATCCAAATCTCCAAGAATTTCTAAGCATGACCAGTCTATCTTGAAGCCAGGGTAGGATAGAATATATATAACACAATTTAAAACACCTTTGAAAATGCCTTTTATGAATCAGTGCATCCATTGATAGCTATAAAATTCAAGGAACATAACACATGAAATTTAAACCATTACTGCAGATCACTACACAGTATATCTCTCTCCTCTGAATGTCTGGTATCAGTGAAAGGTTATAGATCTCACCATTAATCTGCTAGTTTCTTCTATATAATCAAAAAGAAGACTACAACCCAACCCCTGACACTGGTTTTCCTTGTGGAGGGAAATCCCATGTGGCCTGTGAAAGGTCTTGCCAAAAAGAAAAGTGACTTGGATATCAAATATACATGTAAAGTATGTAACAAAGAGTCTATAAAGTCATTAGGTCAGTAATTGTCAGAGCAGAAACTGTGTGTGAGCACATGTCAAATTTCGCATTTATGGCTGACAAAATATACACAATTAATAAATAAAAGTCATATTTTTCAGCTAAAAAATTTATCCTACCACTTTTGGCTTTCTTCATTGGATTGCTTTGGTTAAGGTAGAAAGAATTGCTTAATTCCAGTTTTAAAAAACAAAAACATTCTAATTTGCCAAGAAAATATGTGAGGGAGGAAGGTATTGCATTAGAAAGTATTAAGTTGAATCATATGAAATAGCTGATACTGGATTGTTTTTTACTCACAAAAATGCAGTTTCATATGGCTCAGCCTAATAATTCTTCACTTTTTAACTGCTGATTTAAATAAGAACTCTGATGGACATTTAAATATTTGTTAAAATCATCTATTCAACAATACTTTAATAAATTTTGAAGTCCTACTATGTATTAAGCACTGTCTTTGGTCCTAGATTTAAAAAAAAAAAGGCAACTAGTAATAAGAATGTTTGCTTCTTTGGGACAAATTGAGAAAAATTAGGAAATGTTTGAGTTTAATGCTAAGATATTTGGAGTTCTGTTAAATGACAATAAGAAACGGGCAAACTGTACCTTTGAAATTATCTCAGTTTACAGAAAATAAAATTCGGGTGACAATAATTTTTCTTTTATATTTTTAGTGTCCACAAAAGCAACATCATGAAGCCAGCTTGTAGAAGACTGCCACAACTTGCTAGTAGGGAGAAGATGTTTCATGTAGGCTATATGAACCAAAAATGGAATGGCAGGTGTCACAAATATCAAATCAGTGCCCACCTAACATACAGAGGATGTTCAACTCTCTCGCCATATTCACATGTATGAGTTCCTTGAACTCCAGATGAAAACAGATGTTATAATTATCACCGGACTATTGAAATCTTAAATGGGAATGGAAGATAATCATGCTGAAGTGTCAGATCCAAAGGACGGTTGCTTTTAAAAAGCCCATTAAACAATATTATTCAATTTAAATGGTAGCATTATCAGAAGGGCTTTGATAATGTAGCTGCCAATTGTGCTCTCTTGATTTGTAACTTTCTTTGAGGACTTGGGAACGTGAGCTGTTTAAAGCACCTTTTAAGAAAGCTCCTAATTTCTTTCTCACTTTGAATATTCTCTTTTCACTGCAGAGCTAAAGGAAACCTGTAGCCCTGATTAGAATGAACTTAGATTATACAGAAGGCTTGCCCTACAATTATGCATGTGCCTAGATTAAAACTTAGAAACGCCAGCAGTCCACAGTATAAGACCTAGGTGGTAGGTAATAGAACTTCCATTCTAAACTGTAGAAAAAAGCAGAATGAGAACAGCCTTTTTGAGGGGCAGATAAAATATCTCAGAGAAGCAGATTGGCAACAGAGAATTCACCACAAAAAAATCACGACCATTCTAACATAATTAGTTATTTTAACAAACCTTGGGATCTGTATATGTATGTATATACCATACAAACGTTTACCCAAAATACATGACTGCACATTCCTAATGGTAGCAGATATTTTTAATTAAGTCTTCTTTAATTTAGAGCATGATGAAACATACCAGTACGTCCTCCCAAAAACCAGTAAAGGCACTTTTCTTTGTTTTGGATCCCTATAACTAGGTTAAGTGACTCTTCTCTGTACCCCTTCCCATGAACTATTTAGAATTAGTCATTAAACTTCAGCCTGCTCTAAGCCTTCTGTGTTGGTATTTAAGTGTGTAATTAGGAAAGAATGGCAGATTGATAACTTTTCTTCTGTTGATCCCTTACTACAACTTTTATAAGACTAAAAGAAATAAATGTACTTAAAAAGCTAAAAATTTTATTTCATGTTTATATCATATAACATTTCTATGAAAGTACAAGTTAATCCTAACTTTATATTGCTCACAAAAGCTAATAAAGGGCTCTAAACTTAGGGAGACTATATAGTAATTATTATAAATAATATCATATAGTATATATATAATGTGTATTAATTATTAGCCTCTAATTATTACTGTGGATGGGATATGTGAATGGTAGAACACTAGGAAGAGGAATTCCTAGTTTAATAGGAATAACTAATAGGAATAATAGAAGTAATAAGAATAACTATTTTAAGCCAATAATTTTGATTCAATATGAACGCCTCCAAGAGATAAGGATTTTTTTAAAGAAATCTTTTCCAATGTGTAGGTTTTTTGCCAGTTACTTGAATATTCTAAAATAACAACCATTTAGGCAGTAATGGATGAAGCAAACAACTTCATTCTAAGTCAATTCTTTCTTCATTTAAACCCAACCTCCACGTAGAATCACAAAACACGCCTAAGAGAAGTCTTGCCCATCAGGCCAGTCAGTGAGGAGAGGTATGCTCCTCTGGTCCTACTAACCAGGCAGCTACCCCACGCACCAGTGGATTTAATTTGCCATAAAGTTAAGTATCTCCTACAAGAGGAAACCATTCACCTGGACACTTATTCCTTGCCATCTCCCCAAAGTGTGAAACGGCAATAAATATTCACGGCCTAAGGAGGAGTGGTGGGGTGAGGAAGAGGACTTGTTCTTAGCAAGGAAAATAAAGGTATAATTAAAATAGGATAAACATCTGAAGTCTCAGCTACCTTGACCAGTTTGTGAGATCTGGGAGAAAAGAAGGCACTTTGGAGATCTTGCAAAACTGTCGGAGGAGGGCATTATGGGGGTAAGGCGTGGAGGGTCCTCGAGAGAAGCCAGTGAAGCAACATTCCAAATAGGCTTTTTTTTAAATTCACTTGGGGTTGCACAATATGTTTCTTGAAAGAGTTTGAAGCTCAATATATAAAAAGCTGACTATTTATATATTTGATTCCTTAAAAGCAATTAGGAATACAAAGCAGATGGTCTGGCATTGTAGATTTCCCTTTTCATATTGCTTAAACACTAGAGATCAATAAGTCTAATATAAACAGATGATTTCCATAGCAGGGTTTATAATTAGCTGGCACTGAATGTGTCCAAACTCTAAAATAATTAGCAGAAGCATGTGGCACACCATTAAAACCTTGTGGCTTGTCTGCATTTACATTTATAATTATTAAAGTTAATTATGATGCTTGTAGTGTGGTTCCAAGCTCCTTTACAACTTAGATTAAATATTTTTTTTAATCCCATAACTTCCTTTCTAACCTTCCTTAAGCCTCTGGAAAACAGTAAAATCAGACCAAATTAGGAATGTATAGCTGCTATTTTTTGCTCTAAAGAATAAATTCTGACTTTATCATGAAGATAGGCTCTTCTTAAAAAGCTGGCAGCTTTCTCAACTGATAACAATATTTTCATTGAATTTTAATTTGTTCACAATGGTGGGGATAGGCAGAATAACAATGATTACAAGTCTTTAGAGTGAAAGTTGTCATTTAGAGAGCTAAATGAATGGCAAGTCAGTGCCAATATAGTCTCTTCAACTTATAATATAGTAATAGAGAATTTTAAATAACATACTTACATTATGTTCTTGATTCAAGGTCTAAAGGTACTCTCCATTATTTTAGAGTGTAGGTAACATTTCACAGAATGGGAGCAGGCAGCCCATCTTTATTTTTAAAGTTCATATCTCCTAAAAACAGCATTTAATAAAGCCATCCCCTGGATTTGGAGCCCTGAGAACAACAAAAAGTATAACACAGACATTGCCTTCTCAGGCAGAACAATGAGAGTCTCAATCTCACCACCAGTCACGCTAACCACAAGAGCAGATTTCTGTAAAATTTGCGTCAACAAATATAATGACGTTTTTGTAGATCTTGTCATCTATTGTCACCACAACAACTTACCAGTGTTCTCAATATAAATCTCATTAGATCTGAAAATTTCCAGCCTCTAGTCAAAAATATTTTGCAAGCATTTGTACTCTGTACCCTTTGCAATGCGCCAGCCCAAATTTAAAGACATAGTCCTTAACATATTTACAAGTCAGTAAATCAGAAAAGCAATATTAAATACCCCATTTTCCACATCTGCTCACAGATATCTCTGCTACTATATTCAAGTTATCTATACTCAATTAACGTAACATATGCACTTTCTTTATACAAGAACCCACTGACTTATATAGTTTAAAGTGATTTGTCTTCTAGTGCTTTCCATTTGCTAGAATTTTACATAAATTTAATACACAGCATCCTACAAAAAAAAAACATGCTGTTTTCTTTTATTTCACTTTTCAGGTAATTTCTATTAGGCTTTTACACTGGTTTCAAGATAGTACTCTTGTCTACTTACAAATTATAAAACACGTCTCTATAAAATATCTAACTACCAGCCTCATTTTTGCCCCACAGCAGAGAGAGATTTTTTAATAGAAACGGCCACGTTTTTCATCAAGAAGAAAAATTCTTTGTTTCATCACTTCCCTTGATGCATCATTTAGAGGTAAAAAATTAAAATATACTTTATTCAAACTATTAATATTAGAATGAAAGAAATTCATGTTAATTCCATTGCTAGTGAAATATGTAGATATAAAGACACTGTAAATTTAATGTAGCAGATTAAAAGGAAATGATGTAATATCAGCAGAATGATCTTAAAATTACATATTATTTTAATAAAACTGTTAAATAATTATGTCCAATGAAATTTTATGGTCATTATTGGCTAAGAGAGGAATACAATATGAAGAAAAGAAGGAAGATAGAATGAAATGGATCGAGTTGAGAAAAACATCAAGATTGGGAAGGAAAATGAAAAGGCACAGGAAAAGGAGTACTTAGAAGGGGTCAAGGAGAAAATTAAGACTGTGGAATCTACAGATTGAAAATATCCATCTACTCGAAAAGGTCATGAATATTACCCCTGCCCACCCTCATATCTCCAAGAACCAATGTGAAATAATTTCCCCCAGAGAAAATCTTATTCATCCAATGCCCCTGGTACACTACAATAGAAGTAACAGATTTAAGCACTCCTGTTTCAATTACCATGTGCTTTGTTATAGTTACATGTATGTGTGTTTATCTGTGTGTTTGACATATATATGATCTGTGCTTCTCAAAATTCCCTGTGATAGCTGCATCAAGCTGTTAGTCATGTTATTTTTCTTAGAAAAACATAATTCACATAACAATCTTTATGGAGATAACCCAGAGAGATAAACAAAAGCCACATTTTTTAAAGGTTCTTAAGATAAGGGAAACTATTTATATGAAACCTTCTGACATTAATACATTGCATTCTCTTCAATAATCCAATGTCATAACTCACACAATTTAATTATAAAAACATGAATTATGTCATTCTTCATCAATATTACCAATACATTACACTTTCTGGCTGTCCTATGTGTTTATGGCAGCTCGTTAGAAGCTGGAGTCACTAAGATTAACCTCAAGTGACTCATAGCCCGACTGGGGACATGCAAGATGTGATGAGCAACAATACAAGGCAAGGCCTGTTCTATGAAAAATGCATGGTACAAACTATACTTAATAGACATTCAGAAAAGAAAATAGTCACCCAAGAAGCCCTCACTAAAATAATGAAAATTGAAATATGTTTTTATAGAAGGACAGGACTTCAAAAATCTGAGTCTAGGATATTGGGACAGGATATTCCAGGCCAAAAAAAAAATTGGCATGGGTTAAGGCCTAGAATATATTCAGAGAAGAAATAAATAAGCCAATTTGGAGAAATAGGTAGATGACACCTTGTATGAGGTCTCTAAGGAGTCTGTATTTCAATCATCAGATGATAAAAAACTTTCAAATTTTATTTTTTTACACAGGGCCTGCTTAGGTTCTTTTTCTTCACTATGTACACTATCTAAAAAAATTAGCACAATTTTCAACTCCATTTTGCCCGCGTCAATATATCCTTGGCTCATAGAGAATAAAACTGAAGTCACAACCCCCCTGCACCCAAGTGTTTTCATTTCTCAAATCCCCAATAAAAAAACATACATATTCGTCTCTCAGAAAACCCACATTCTTCTCCCAGACTATTTAAGTCTACTTCACGTCCATCACACACTTTCTGGCCCACACTTAAGTTTCCTCTGGCTCAGGCCAGACCAGGAGATGTCTGGAATGTGACAAGGTAGTATGAGCCTGCCAGCTCTATTCTGTTAGCAAATTTATTTTCTTCTCTTAGACGGATGATAAAAATGTCACGGTGTGATGCCTTAGCACACCCAGGAGCTCCCACCTACAGCTGTGGGGCTTGAGTGGGACCCGAAGCCAAGAATGCCATAAGGAGCACAGACCGCGCCTCCACCGTCGCCGCTTCTCCTGCATTGCTCATTCTCCTGCTAAATGATGCAATGGGACCCCCTCAGGGATTCTGAGTCTGATCATGTTTTTCTTGCTATTTTTTTACTTCCATCTTCCCTTCACCAAAGCAGCCCAAACTGCTGAATTTTTCATGAAACAGATAATATCATTGTACACAAGATAATGGCATTCAAATACATCCATCTGCTTGTTAGCTCTGACTACATTGATTGCAATTCTACTGAAAGAATATTTACCAAAAAATGATTTTTTTCTGCTTTTTGTGGTACTAAAAATGCACATTTTCATAAGGGAACTATAGAGGGACCCGTATACATACATAAGCTAAGAGTGGAAAATGAACTGAGAAATTAAGCAGCGGTCCCTGGGGCTCATCCAAGAACAACAGTTTACTTTTTCTCAAAGATGGATTTGAAATCCAGATGAGTTTTATGACTCGATGATTTTGTTCTTCCATCAGCTGAAGAACGGATGGTGGAAAACTGCTTTCCACTGTTATGACAGACAGGGCCCAGGCAGTTCCTCCAAATGTTGGAAAGTACAGAGTCCTGTCATTCATCCTGTCTGGGATGGCAGTGACTAGATGGAGCAGGATGGGAGAACAAGACTCCTTCCTGCAGCTTCTCCCAGTCTCCACTGTTGTTGGAGTGATAGGAAAGATGAAGAGAAGATCAGAGTAGAAAAGAAAAAGGAGAAGGCAAAGGAAGTGCATCCTTCTGATCTGTCCTTTCATGGCCTAGAATTTGGTGTCTGATCCTAGAATGGATAATCATCAATTTGATTCAGACAAAGAGAGTTCACTAAATTTTTGTACATCTCATCTCAAAGGCAGAGTTCCTTTGTGTCCATATCATGAAATGTTACTCAAGAATTCCTAAACACTATCTATCTCGGTCCTTTTATTCATAAATTGTGCACTTATTCATTTATTTACTTTAATATTCTAATTGCCATTCTCATCTTCAGAAGTCAAGTGGAAAACTAATTCAGTATGTTGGTATATGTGCAACCATTATGTCATAAGATGTTGTTTTCTCTGCACTTTTTCTTTGTCCTATTCAACCACAGTCATATCATATTAACTGGTTTGGATTCTTATTTGAATAATTGCTAAGACATTTTCTAACTGGCATGAGATTTTTAATTGAATGTTCAATTAATTCAATTACCCTTAGCTTCCCTAAATTCTAGACAATTACCCCTAGCATCTTTAAATTCTAGACACATATTTTTTTTATCCAGTATGTAAATGAAACAGCAACTTTATTTAGTCCTTATTGTCCTCAGTCTTCTAAACCAAAAGGAATGACACACTGCACTTAACCTAAACATTTTCCAACCAAAAAGCCCTATCATTCTTTAATACTTAACAAGACTTGTAAATAGAAACCTCCTTTGGACTTTCAGGAAATGTTTTAAAGACTAGGTCAGAAATTCTTCCATTAAGAAGGGTAGTTTTAGTGAAAAATTTAAGAAGTATTGCTACAGTAAACACACACACACACAGGCGCGCACGTCTTTGGAATGAAACCCAGATTGGGTGAGGGTTTGTAGGTATGGTGGTGGGTCTTATGAGTACATTTTATGCAGTGTTGTTTTCATGGACCAAGGGATAAACCCAGCTTCCTGAGGACCTAGGATGATTTCTTCTATGTACCCCATACCATATCTAGAACCTTGTGTTAACCCAACAAAACAATTAAAAATGAACTAAAAACGTACGTTCTTCCTTTATTATTTTTGGTATGTATTTCAAGTTATTGCTGAATCAGAAACTGCTGTGATCATAAATTTGTTTTCTTCTTTTTTTTTTCCTTTGTAAATATTCAAATTGATTATATTCAGATAATACACTACTGTTTATATGAACACATTTGAGTAGTTGTCTGTACGTATTCAGGATGGGTAAAAACATACCTTAACAAAAAACTAACCTAGTTACTTTTGGCAAAAAACTTGAAAGAGATTTTATTCAGAGACTGGGTATACATCTGTCTATCCACAGTGTCTAGTACACATGCCACATAGAACAGATCATGAAGGAAGTTTGCCAAGACCTGCAGAATCAGCAACACCTTCATTGCTCACATCACCTAAAATTAATGCATATTTTATTGGCTCTCTTCCCTACCCTGTTTATCCATTCCCTCATCATATTTTCTGGGGTCACCTCCCAAAAAAACTTTATACCCAAATGCCTATCTCAGCATCCACTTCTGGAAGAACCCCAGTTAAGACAAGTCTTGATATGTATTTTGTAGTGCAAGTTCTCTAAATTGTTCTTCTTCTTCAAGATTGTCTTCATTACTCTTATCCCTTTTCATTTCCACATAAATTTTATAATTAGCTTGGAATTCAAACATCTGCTTGGATTTTGGTTGCGGTAGCATTGACTCCACGGACAAATTTGAGAGAAGTGACATCATTATAACATTGAGGTTTCTATACTACAAACATGGTATGTACCTCTATTTATTTAAGTTTTCTTTAATTTCTCCCAGTAATGTTTTATAGCTTTTATTCTAGAGATATTGCTCATCTTGCATTAAATTTATCCCTTGGTATTTGATTATGTTGATCTTATTGTAAATGGTGCTTTATTTTATTTTCTAGTTGTTTGTTTCTACTATGTCTTTATACTTGTATATTGATCTTGTGACCTTCCTAAATTCATTTATTCATTTCAAGGGTTATAGAGAATTCCTTTTCTTCTTAAAACACGTTTTATCATTTGTGAAACAGAAAGTATATTAATTATACCGATGCTTGATGCTCTTGAAAATGATTAATAGTTTTGTGTATTCTTCCGTATTTTCCAAACAAGTTGAAATTCTATTTAGAAATTACTCATTGGCTTGAGGTGTCTCTTCTGTTTTTTAAGCAAATGTAATAAAAACTATATGGCACATGGGTATGCAGTTCCCCATGTGTAAAGCATAGTTCTTGTTACATTAATGGGCACACTGAAGACCAACCAAGAGAAGAGAAGTCCCTGTGATATTGTTTCAAACCTTCCCATTTAATAAGTCTGTCTCTTGATTTTGGATCTAGAGACACTTTTCCATGCCAATGCTTTAGCCAGTCTTTGCATGGTAAATTATACTTAATTCTAACAACTAAATAAACTGTCACAATCTCTAAACCAGAGAACAAAGGCACTGCAATGGAAACAAAATGATCTTAACTTATTTTAAATATCATTGAGAAGTAATGTAATAAAAATAACTTCACAGATACACCTTATTCAAACATTCTTCCAAAGGTTAAATCACTAAAAACTAAATAACCAAGGAGGAAAGTGGCTGGCATAACTGTCCATCTTGGCCCCATCATATGGGATGAAAAAAAGGACTGTAATAATGAAAATTGTACGTTTTAGTCTGGGTTAGGGATATAAATTTTAGATCTCCAATACAGATCTATCATCTGCCACAGCTATTCTTACAGTTCCTTCCTACCCAGGCAGGATAATCGATTCACTGCATCTTCTAACTGCTCCTCTTAGGATAAATATCTAGGTCAGCCTACTTCCTACCTCTATTTGTGTAAATCTCTCTCAGCTACAGTGACTTTCCCTAATAAAGCATAACTACTTTTATATAAATGCAAAAACATTGGATGCTGGTCCTTTTAGAACATGTGGCACAATTGTTTATTTGTCCTATGAATTCCATAATACCGAAAAAAAAAAAAGAGATAACGATTACTTAGTGTCTACTTCAAACACAACTATGTTGGGGATATGGAGAGGAAGAATATATCATTCCTACTCTCAGGGAGCTTATAATTTAAAATAATAAACAAGAACAAATAACAGTTTAATATAAATGAAACAAGCACCATAATACAAAATACAATTACATTCCAACACTATGGAGTTCAGAGGAAGAAGTTAATTTGGGCAGGATTGGTTAGGGAAGGCTGTTCTCAGTACAAAAAGGAACAATTTGAATGGATGGATAGATGGATGGAAGGAAGAAAAAGGGAGAAAGAAAGAGAAAAACCTTAGAAATCTCACAAACTTCCTCTTATTACAGACGAGGACATCAAGAGCCAGAGCAGTGACGTGACCTTCCAAGTTGACAGAGAGAGAAGTGATAGAAAATGCAAAGAGAATTCAAGTTCCAACTACCAAGGTGGTATTTACCCCTACCAGGTGAGACTACATTTTCTCCAGTTTCCAAAAACCTACCTCATTTGAGAAAAGCAGACAGTGGGATCCTGAGATCAATAAACTGCTGGCAAACTTTTCCTGTGAAGGCCCAGGTAGTAATATTTTAGGCTTTGTGGGACATGTGATCTCTGTAACAGCTACTCAGTTCCGCTTTTGCAGTGTGAAAGCAGCCATAGACAATATGTACATAAATAAACATAACTGAGTTCCAATAAAACTTTATTTGCAAAAACAGGAGGCAAACTGGATTTGGTCCACGAACCACAGTTGGCCAGCCCCTGTTCTATAAGTATACGAAATAAAAAATTGGACATATATTCAAATTAAATTAAACCCAATCCCAATGACACAGTTAGAATATATTGCATGTAAACCAAGTTCTGTCAGAATACAGGCTCTTAACTATTTTTTTTCTCTCTTAGAAACTAGGGCAATGTCTTACTTGATCTCTCAAGATTTTTCTGTTCACAATAGCTTTCAGCAGTAAAGAGGTGAGTTAAGTACTGTTTTGATAGAAAATGGAGGGAAGTTTTGGCTCATAACCCAGATTATTCAGTAGGTAATACCTGGGTAAGCATTAAATTGGTACTTCAGGAATTAAGCTGATAAAATCAAAGTTTGCAGAAGAGTTAAATTCTGAACCTAATTTGCACGCCTTATGATAATATTTGTAGTATTTGCTTGTCTTTCATAACTCTCTAATTCAGATGAATTTTCCCTATTGTTTTGGCCCTGCAGACGCTTGAAACTTTTGATACACATTTCCATGAAAGTCAGAAACCCACTCAGAGAAGGCTTTCATTCCCTTAAGGAAATGTCTTGCTCTGCCTTCAACCATCAGGAAGGTTGCTAAAAGCATCATATATTAATGACACTTGGGCTGAATTTCGGAAATAAATTTACACTATATAAAACTTAGAGTGTTGCAAGGAAAAGAACAGTAATTCTTCTGCATACCCACATGCAGATCTAACTCTGTCACTTTAACCTCCCAATCTCTCTGATAAGTCAAGATTCTTCTCCACTTGGGCACCAACCACAAAGAGGTGCTTATAGATCCAAACAATAGATTCAATTATAGATCTCTTCAAGCATTTCTGCTACATGGTTAGGAGTTCTTACTTTGAAATTTAAAGCAAGAAAGATTATTTGAGACTAACTCAGCTTAAATAAATCTGTGGCCAAATTTATTACACAGTTAAAATTCTATGATTAATCATAGATATATCTTCTATCACAAAAAGTAAATTACACAAACATGAGTTTTATAATCCTATGATCCTTTCTTCTGAAAGATTTACAAGTATTTTGGTAGACCAGGAGAGCTTAGATGTATGGAAAAGTCCACTGTACCCAGTTAGTACTGATCCATTACCATTTTCTCGGGATCCTCGTTTTCCTCATTAGTTCTAAAGGTTGAACTGGTTGGAATCACTTTCAATAGGAGTTTATCAAGATTATTGTCCAAGTGGCTAAGGGTGCAGAGTTCCAAGGCCAAAACTCAGATGAGAGAATTCTAAGTAGCTAAAGGGTAATTTCTCTTCAAGTGTTTAGATAGCCCTGAGAGTCAAAGCCAGAGAAATCAGGGAAATGAGGAGACTCAGGACTGGGGGAGAAAAAACCCAGGATTGAACACAGCAAGGCAAGGGCACATGTCTCCAATTGCTTTTAGTTCACTACTGGGGTGGGAGGGCATCCTGGTACAGAGAATTTATAAGACAGTTGGGAAGAACATGTTCTATACACTATACGGAAAGTCTCTTTTTTCAAAGGAAATTAAATACTTTTCTAAGACCCTCTGCAACTCATGACTTTTGGGAAATTAAATAGGGTCACATTTTTTTCCATGCACTTTTTGGTACGGAATGCAGTCAGGCTACAAAAATTCCATTACATTTAATAATATTTTTAGAAAACTAAAATCAAGAGCAAAAAAGAATTTTGATGCTTGATAAAATGTTCTGAAACATTATAAACCAGAATATTGAAATTATAATATGTACTAGAATTATATAAATTATATTATAGATCTAGTATAGGAATCCAGTGCAGAATATATGTATTTGGTGTGTTTTTTTTTCTGCTAAGGCAAAGCTGGGTACCACTATCAATGCCCTGCTCTATAGTAAAAAAAATTCCTACACTTTTCAAGAGGGCAGTGAAACAGAGTGTGCGCTCATCTGGAAAATCCTCAGGCCCACATAGAGGAATCCCTATTGCTATTCAAACCCTTACGATAATCTAATCTAGACGGATATTTTTCTTATTGAATGAAAATGGCTTCAAATGACTATAAACCTATGTTAAATTAGCACCCTGTTAACTTAATACAAATAGCATCTTAAGCCAGCTGAAATTAAATGATCACTGAGAAAGATTATTTTGAGACTTACATGTCTTTATCTAACTAAAAAGATTTTTTATTTCAAGTGATATATAAATATCATTTAACTTATCTGATGATCAAACTTCAAGCAATCTGACCTACCTATAACACTACTTCAAATATAAAAATTGGTTTTTAAAAAAATCTGTGAATGGCAAATCGCCATCAAAAAAGGAAGAAGAAAATCCTTACACGCATGCTCCACTCAGGTAACCTGAAGCACCCCACATAGCTGGGTGTAAAATAAACCAGAGGGTAAAACGCTGGGAGAGCAGCAAGACACCACAGGTACCATCAGGAGGAAAAGACAGAAGGGCTGTGCAAAGCAGACAGAACCATGCAAGCAAAGCACTTTGAAATTATTTGTGTAGAAATCACATGTCCTCTGATTTAAATCAAAAGTATTTCATAAGAAGACGTATTTAGGAAGTAAGTTAGGACAATCGTTCTCAAATTCAGCATGTGTCAGTCACCTGGAGGGCTTGTTAAAACACAGACTGCTGGGCCCACCCGAAGTTTCTGATTCAGTAGCTCAGAGATGAGGTCCAAGAATTAGCATTTCTAACAACTCCTCGTGTCATGCTGATGCTGCTTTCTGAGAACTGCCCTTTGAGAACCACTGATCTAGGATACAAGACTTCATTCTTTAATGAAGAATCAGAAAACAGAGAGGTAAACAACGGGACTCACTCGAAATGAGACAACGTAAGCCAAGGGTAGATCCCTAAATGGACCTCCTTACACAGAGGCTTATCCTAAAGCACTCAGTGCTAAGTTATTATTCTGTTATTTCAAACTCAATTTTTTACATGTATAACTAAATTCCCCCAGAACCTGTTTTTCTAAGCATGTAGGACATTCCTAAAATCAGAAATTCACTTGCTGCTTTATAATGCATTGGCATTATTATCTAACTCAATCTAAGATGTGGCAGCAACCTCTAAGTATGTACTTTGCTTTATGAACTGGTTGATAAGATATGATTTCCTTAAAAGCTATTTATAAAAGCTATTTTTGTTTGTGCATGTGTGTGTGGTTTTTTTTTTTTTTTTGGTCTGTGTTTAGGTTACTACATTGAAGCACATTTAAAATGTACAAAGGGACTTCAATTTAAAGGAATCTTACGGAAAATCCTTTTCTAATGTGAACGATTATTGCACACAAATTTATCTCTCTGATAAGCTGGATTCTCATGTACCAGTTTTGTTAAAAGGCAAACTTGTCAACATATTGCTCTAAACATTTCAGATTTGGAAAATTGCTTTCACCTTTTTATTTCTCTCTTGAGGTAATTTTCCTCCTTCAAGTTAGCCTCATAAGTAAAATCTTCACATGTGTTACTTTTAATTTCTTTCCATCCTTGAGAAAATGAAAGTATCAAGAGATTCTTCCTTTAGAGCGAAGGGCTTGTTTGAAACTCCAATGCTCTAAGCAATGCCCTAAGTAGGTCAATTTCCAAGCTGTAATTTCAGCAAATTTGTCTGATTCCCCAAGATAATAAAAGAGGATACTTAATGCAAGAGTGTTTCAACTGTCCAATTTTGACCTTCAAGCTCTTTGTGACGTAGCCTAACCCAACCTAACCACCCATGACTTGCTGACATTAATTTGAGCAGGAATACTAATTCCAAAATTCCCAAATACTCATAGATTTCTCCATTCTGAATGTTTTCTATCCTCCAATTTATGTTCTATTCATCCATCTTCAAGTCCAACTCTACAAGGTTTTCCCCAATTACTCTACTCCCAATGCTCTCTCTGTTTTCTACATTACTCCTAAATTTACTTTCTGTGTGGCTCCCTATGGCACAAGATCACATCTTATCTTGGGAAAGAATTTAACAATTTCGTAGTCTGCTTTTCATCCTTAACTATAGAATCAGTTCTTAGATATTAAAAGTATATCTTATCCTGCACAGGTCTCAACTATAGTTACTCAACATATAATTCTTCAATAATCTATGGGCAAGTATTAATCTAGTGTCTATATTCTGTATAGACTATATAGACTACATATATGTAATACAGTCCTCATACTTCAGTCCAGTTAACCCGCAAATGAGCTCCCTGAAGTGGTTCATCTCAGAGACTTGTAGATTTCCTTGAGATTGCTTCACCCAGCAAGAAATATATGGGCCATTTCTTTGCCATGACAGAAGGGGAACAAAGTATTAACATGTGTCAGCTCTGCTCTTGTGACTGCCTTGCCTTCTCTATGAGATCAATTTCTATCCACGTCTCCACTGAAAACATTTTGTGCTCCAAATCATTTAAGTGTCTATGGTGATATAACAATGGGCTCCAATATTAAAAAGTGGGCATTATATCTCTTCATACACAGACCAGTGTAAAGTGTGATGTTTACTCTGATAAAATATCCCAACAGAGAAAAATATTTCCCAAACACAGCATTACCTAGCAGAATGATTAAGAGTCTGGGCTTTAGAATCAGAGATGTGGATTTGAAGAGTTACTGTCTTTTGCTGGTGGTTTGACTTTGGACTACTTACAATCCATCCTTGGATGCCAAATGTGAAAATGGGATTAAAATGACCTCCACACAGATTGCTTTAAAGAATCAATTTAAATAAGCATTTAATAAGTACTAGTTATAATTGTTATTAATGGGATTTTTAGCCAAGAAAACTATGGCTCACAAATACGGACCTTTGAGGCACAAAGAAAGAATGTGAGACAAGCAGCTAAATACAGTCGGCCCCCATATCCACAGCTTCTACACCCGCGCATTCAACCAGCTGCACATCAAAAGGCCTACCATGGTAGCGCCTGTGTTGAACATGTACAGACTTTTTTTTGTTGTCATTATTCCCTAAACAATACAGTATAACAACTATTTACATTATATTAGGTATTATAAGCAATCTAGAGATGATTTAAAGTATATAGGAGTATGTGCATAAGCTATATGCAAACACTATTCCATTTTATACAAGGGATTGAACATCCACGCATTTTGGTATGGGGGACGGGTCCTGGAACCAATCTCCCACAGATACTGAGAGACGACTGCATAGGCATTGGACTGGACACATTCGGCTGTTAATCACAAGCCATTGAGATGCCCCGTCTTAGAGACAACCAGAAATCCTGTTGGTTTTTATGGAGAGGGTGTATTCTCCCACAGAGTAGGCTGCTGAGCAAATATGGCATCCATGAATGGCTTAAAGTATATCTCCTATATATAGGACTCATGGCGACAGCTTTCATTTTCTTCTGTTTTTCCTTTTAATTCTTTTCTTTGCCTGATTTCCTCTTTCCTCCTCTATCACTAGCCCTAATCAATGCAGCAGGTCAGGTTGAAAGAATGGACAGCCTCGGAGCCACATACATTTAAACCACTTTAATGCAAATATTGATCGTAGGAGCATACACACAGGCTGGGCTGCATTTTTTTTAATGGACATGCTTTTTTTCTGGGGCTGTGCTACTCATGATAAAATAGATCACCATAGATCAGAATTCCACCACCTTTCTATGCACAGGAACACCTAACTGAATCCAAAAGATGGACCACATTCAGTGCTAAGCTTGTGAGCCTCCAAAGCAGGTGCTTCAGTAGTCTTCTGGACCATATTTTCTTAACCACTTACACTTCCCTCCTCATACTTCCTAGATGAGCTATTTTGGTACACACAGAAGTGATTATCAGAATGAGTATGGTACCTTGTGTCACAAGAATAGTTGTGCAACAATGTCCACTATGGTAAGACGCTTAATGCCTGTGCACACAAGATTATCAAAGCATTGTATCAGAAAGCCACTGTCCGAGACATATTTAGCAACAGAGTCCAAGTCTGAGCTGAAATCTAATTGGAGAGATCAATAGCAGGAAGGAATTCTAAGGGCCACTTTGAAATTTGATACTAAAAAGATCTGATATTCTATCTGTACGCATTTTTCGGTTTGACTGGAGGAGAAAAAACAGGAATGAAAGACAGAAAAAGAAAATCTGTACAAAGAAAGCTTGCTTGGCCTATTGCTGAGAAAGGAGGCATCGCAAACTGGGTAGAGTTTGAAAGCAACACAAACCAAGCAAAAACCAAAGAAAGGAGGGGAAACGACTCAAAAGCCCCAAGCCAACACCAGTTGCTTCAAAGCAATGCTAGTTGCTTTCAGACTTTTTTTTTTTTTAAACAGTTTTATTTATTTATTTATTTATTTCTGAGGAAGATCAGCCCTGAGCTAACATCCGTGCTAATCCTCCTCTTTTTGCTGAGGAAGACCGGCTCTGAGCTAACATCTATTGCCAATCCTTCTCCTTTTTTTTTCCTCCCCAAAGCCCCAGTAGATAGTTGTATGTCATAGTTGCACATCCTTCTAGTTGCTGTATGTGAACGCGGCCTCAGCATGGCCGGAGAAGCGGTGCGTCGGTGTGCGCCTGGGATCTGAACCCAGGCCGCCAGTAGCGGAGCGCGAGCACTTAACCGCTAAGCTACGGGCCGGCCCCTCAGACGTTTTTTAATTCTGTTTTTCCATGGGTGTACGGTTGCTCTTGTTGCCCATTATAACTCTAAAGCAAAATCAAAAGCAGCTACATTCTACCACATCTACCAAGATGGCTGTGGAGGTGGAAATAGAAGACCATCACAACCTTCGCCACCACGGGAAGAAGATTTTTTGCTGCTTCTTCGGAGCTCGGTCGGCCACCACATCTTTATGCAAAGGGGTAAATGTCATCACAACGAGGGACAAGCAAGCAGTGTACACCAGGTGGACAGAATGTTCGCTGTGGGCTTATCAGACTAAAACCTTGAGATAACTGGAGGTGAAGGGGAAACTGAGTGATATGCACAGTGGGAGGGAAGCAAGGCGGAATGAAGCCTTTGACCTTGGAAGAGCTGAGTACTAGAGCAGCGGAGGGAGGGCGAGGGAGAATGGAATGAGGAATTCCTTGCTGTAATATATTCGGGTAAAAATGGGGCTGTCATCTTGAGCTACAAGTTAGAAAGTTATTACTTTTAATATGCCACTACCTTAGGCCTATACTGTTATGTAAAAGAAAAATAACCTTGTGTGACAGTTTAACATTGATCGATGTGCCTGCCAAATGCAAAGAGATAAATAAGCAGGTGATGAATAAACAGCACTTCAAGTAAAGACATTACGCTGCATGCATAAAACGGCGCCAGGCACCTAGGAGCTGTGGGTGGCCGAAGGTTGGCCATTTCATGCCCACTCAGTAAAGCAGACTTAATCGCTTCCAATATTTTCTGTTAAAAAGCACGCTTAATGAGCCAATTTCACAAGCCCAGAGAAACTGATTATTATCTCTGAGTTCCAACAGAGTTGGTTGTTTTCCAAGAGCCGGTTTTTTTTTTCCTTCACGGGATAAAAACCTTTTTAAAAAGAGAGAGAGAGAGAAAGGGAGAGAGAGGAAGAGAGAGCGACAGAGCCAGCCAAAGGGCATAGAGCGCCGCCTCACAGGGGCGAGGCGGCCACTAGATGGCAGTGTTACCCCGCAGTCAACTCTCCGGACGAGGCTTGGAACTGGACAGGAGGATTCCGCTGAAAGATGGGACGGTAAATAAAGCTGAAAGCAGCTGCCTGAAGAGTTCATACCCTACCCTCCGCCCTCCTCGGACCCTTTGTCCACAATTATTCCATCCTCCAGCCCGTACAAGGCGAAGAGACAAAAGGGGCAGTCCCTGAATGGCCTCCCTCCTGCTAACAGCCCAGGGCTCTGATTCTTCTTCTATGCAGCCGTGTTTCACAAAGTACAGGGGTCCTTTCTACCCAGTTAGGCCCAGTTCTTCCTGGTGTTTTTACCCTGAGGAGTTTGCAATCTCTGTATCCCTCACAGGGCTAAGCATGTGGCTACCCCAGGGGCTTAAATCCCAGGAGGATGTAGCAATACAGCTTTTCAGCATTTTCTTTGGGGCAGATTCCTTTTTTCTTGCCTCTTTCTCTTGCACACTTTTTTACACTTTTAGTAAAATGTGTGGAAGAAAGGAATTTATCCTCAAAGGTATAAATTACTTGGTGAAAAGACTGGGAGTAGGGAAGGGGAGAGAGCACCCCCCCACCCCCTTAGGAAGCCAGTTGTTCTTCAAAGGGTGTGATTATATGCCTTCCTTCAGCCCCACAACATGGTGAAAGCCACAGAAGCACAGGGTCATTTTCACCAACTGCAGTTATTCAATCGCCGCTGGGAGAGAAGACCCAGCAACTAGATCTCAGCATATAATTAACGCAGATATTTAAAAAAAAAAAAAATGAAATGAACTGTTGTTAGGTTCTAAATTGAGATGCGAGTTAATTATTTATGAATATTCATAGAAAACTTGAACAATTTCCAAACTTAGCCTTTAGTTTCTCGTCAGTTAAGCAAATAATTGATGTGGTTTTTTTTTTTTTTTGGATAAATTTTTCTAGATGTGCAACAGAGCTATCAAATTCGTTAAGATTTAGGGGATTCATTTTGCCTTCTGATGAATCAAAAGGGAATGCACTTGGTTACAGAGAAAAAATTATTTTTATCTCTTATGTTTTACTTCTAGTCACCTATAAGAGAAGAATGAAATGACACTCAGCAAAGATTGGTCAATCATGAGAAAGAAAATTGGGATATTTGAGGAACTTTCAGAAGCAGCAGGTAAAATTCAACTTTCTGTATGTGGATGAGGGGAGGAAGGAGGGACAGGGAGTGTTTGGAAAGTGGGAGGTGGGCACAGAAATGAAACTAGTAAAAGTGAGAAGGTACTAGAATCCCAAGAACTTATTATAAGTAATTGTGGCCACTATTGTCTTTTTCAAT
Source organism: Ceratotherium simum simum (assembly GCF_057802395.1). NCBI lineage: Eukaryota > Metazoa > Chordata > Mammalia > Perissodactyla > Rhinocerotidae > Ceratotherium > Ceratotherium simum. Next base: position 26,946,666 of record NC_141910.1, on the reverse strand, counting down.
TACTCTGAATCAAAAGCCCCTAGATGTCCCCAAGTTTCACTTCAACATTCTAGCCTCTGCCTGCCCTCCCTCATACCAAGGGGCCCAGCCGACTCTCCACATTTAAACCTCTCCTGTCCCATTGCCACGGAGCCAGCGCTCTGTTTCTGAAGAAGCTGGCTCTCCAACCAGAAAAACTCATCTCTGCTGAAATATTAACCAACAGCCACACTGGATTTTCCATTGACTACAGAACTTTGTGCTTAAAGTACAACCAGCTATTCATTAGGGCCTCTCAAAAGAAAAGTCAAAATCATGAACATTCCAAGATACTTCAGTTTTCTTCCATTAAAAACAAAATATAAGTGAAATAAAATACAAAGATTAAAAGGAATGTGTGATAACCCACATCAGAAATCTGTCATTTCCGTGATTTCATTAATCAGCAAAAGTCCCATCCTGTTCTGTGCCAGGCACTGTGCTGGGTGCTGGAGACAGACAGCAATGGCTCATGTGTTGCCCTCAAGGAGCTCACTGGCTGCTGGTTGCAACACAGCGATAGAACAGAGAACACCTGGCACCCAGAAGTAAGCCCCTCACCCAGACCTGGGAGGTCCAGAAGGTACTTCAATTGGGAGTGGGCTGGGGGAGGGTAAATTAGTTTCCCAGGGCTGCCCTAAAACTTACCAAAAACTGATTAGCTTAAAATGAAAGAAATTTATTCTCTCACAACTCTGGAGGCTAGCAACTGAAATCAAGGTGTTAGCAGAGTTGGTTGTTTCTGTAGGCCAAGAGAGAGAAACCATCCCGACTGTCTTCTAGCTTCTGATGTGCGGCAATCTTGGGCATTCGCTGGCCTGTAGATGCATCACTCCAATCTCTGCTTCTGTCTTCACCAGGCCTTCTGCTCAGTGTTTCCTCTCCTTTTCTTATAAGGACATCAGTCATATTGGATTTAGGGCCCATTCTAATCCAGTAAGATTTCATATTAGCTAATTACATGTGCAAAGACTATTTTCTAATAAGGTAACATTCCAAGGTTCCTGGTGAACATGAATTTTAATGGGATACTATTTAACCCAATACAGAGGACATTTCAGGCAGGGATGCCAGAGCACACAGAGCATCCTAGGAATTGCAAGTAGTCCCTTGCAGTTACAGAGTAAGAAGCAGGGAAAGTGTGGAAAAAGTTGGATATGGAAAGAGAGGCTGAAACAAATAAAAAAGGATATCATGTGAGATATTAAGGAATTTGAATATTGCACTGAAAGGTGGAGGGAAAACAAAGTGGGTTTTAAACAAATAAATGTTAAAAACACACTCTGACAGAAGTATAGATATTTGGAAAGAAATGAAATTAGAAGTAGGGGTACCAGTTAGGGTACGGTTGCAGTAATGCAAGATGAGACTCTATAACAACACAGTGCCAATGGGGATGAAAGGAGGAAACACATTTGAAATTTAAAAAAAATAATAAATTATAATTAACAAAATTTTAAGTGGGTTGGATTAACAAAATGTTGTTGAAGAGTAAAGGTGTGGAGAGCTGACAAGGGTCCCAGACTTGAACCAGAATTCTGGCCTGAGCAATGAGGTTGATCATTAAATCATTATGCAAGGTTGGAAATAGAAAAGAAACAGACTTGAACATATTGGAAAATGGTTCAATTTTGTGTATGTTGAACACATATATATAAAAGTTGGTATATGTATAACAGAGGCTGGGAAGGAAATACAGATTTGGATGAAGAGTTCTCAAATTAGATACAGCAGGAGCTCCCTGAGAGGGTAAGAGGAAATGCAGAAGATAGGAGAGAGTTGGAAGAAGGAAGGAATGGTTCTCAGTGCCAAAGTCTGAAAAGAATTCACAACAGGACTGAGAAATTCCAGGAGAAAGGACTGGAAGGGAGGATCTTTAGATGGTGAGTGAGGCCCCCTTTCTTGACACTTGGCTGTTAAGGGCCAAGGAGAGACAGAGCAGATGGTAATGGGAATATGGGACAATAAAGAAGGATGTTATTGAAGGACGGTTGATGTTTTGTTTGTTCACTTAAAATAAGAGTTAAGCATTTTTATGTAGAGATATGAAAATCCTGTATAGAGGAAGAGGATGAAGAGATAGGTGAAAGAAGGAATAATCAAAAATGTAAGGGAAAATGGCTCCAGAACAAGAGTTGGGCTCCTTTCTATGTTTCTAAAACAAGCCCACCAGTTGGACTTGGGTTATGTATCTCACAGAGTTGTTGGGAGGATCAACATGAGATAATGATGTGAAATCACTTTGAAAAATCAACTTGGAATGATGCAAATTCACAGTTATTATTAAAATGATGTTTTCAGTGATAGGGTTTAAAATGTATGGAAGTTTTTGTTTTTATGAAGTTGGCATAATCTGCAGAAACTAGAACAGCCAACACAAGCCTGCACTCCCCCCTGCTCAGGCCGGGTATGGACATTCTGAGATGCTCCTTGTCCAAAACCAGTGCCACACAGGAAAAGAGAGACCATTTGTACCTTTGGCATGCTTCAGTATTCTTCATTTTTCCAAAAGGGAAATCATGGCGTATGATGCCAAGATTGTACTTTCCGAAACTCATCACAGATGTATGTTCTCCAGATTTTTATCAGCTGTATTAAGGTTTCACAAACCCATCAAGAGGTACAATGAGCAGGCTTTCTCCTCTCTGTGGCATATTAGTGGATTTCTACTCAGGCATACTCATGGAAAACACCAATACAATACTTAACTGATACCTCAGGTGAGGCTTTTACCCTTTTCCAAGATCTCTAATGAAGATACAGCCACAGACAGCAACTTGACCCACTAAAGAGATTATGAAGAGGGAGAGAGAGCAGTATTTCCACTCTAGACGCAACACTTCGTTAACTATTCTCAATAAATATTGAAACAAAGGTACTTCTCTCTCACTTATCACCAACCCACTCACCTTTTACTCCTTGATATGTTCAATGACCAGTGTGTTTGCAGTACTTATAAATACTCATGCTCCTTCTTAAGTGGTCAGAAAGATGATCACAGAATAAGCTTCTCAATTGCAATAAATAGAACACTACACATTTAATACATGCCAGCAAAATGGACTGTAAGTGTAAGTCAAACAAGACCAAAATTCAATTCAAGTCAATTCAAAAAAATATTGAAGCACCAAGCTAATTCTTGGCTCCAATTTTTTCCCCAGTGTATAAAACACATATACTGATAATTAATGTGATGCATGAGGAGCGTTTGTACCAAAATACCAAAGGAAAGCTAATCCAATGCATATGGATTCTTATCAATTCTAAAGCAGGAGAAGCTTCTACCTGTTTCATCAAGGTGCGAAACATTTTAAAACATATTCAAACTAGTTCAAATTGATTCTCTGCTTTTGGTGTAAATTTGGAAAAAAGTTATTTCTGAGATCTAAGATTTCAGCTAAGAAGCAAAAACATGAAGGTCATAGAACTGCCAAAAGTGCAGATACAGTAAAGGGAGACAGCTGCAGCTCTAATTAGCCATTAATCTTACAAATTCTATAGATGAGTACAGAAAAATTCAATTGCTCCTGTATTTAGAAAACTATAATAATGGACATAATTAGAAAGAGAAAAGGAAAGTAACTTAAGAGTGGCCACAAAACACATAATTTTCAGAAAATGCAAAAACATACAATAGATTTGCTACTTGAGTTTCTCAAATGGAGACTTCTACTTGAAATCTTGAAATATAAGAGACGTAAATTTCTCCATAATATCAAGAACAATTACCCATGATTTTTTTTAATCTATAAAGTGAGCAGATGCCGTTTTCACATTATTTTTATAGAATTATTAGAATAGGAATAAGTAAATTGATTGGTCAAGAGATTACCCTTATACTGGGATAAAGACTATAATTAAAGAGAAATCTGTGTGAAGGGTCATAATAATCAACATAATATCTTGGTTAATATATTTTGGAAGCAAAACTAAGAGCATTGCCAGTATGCTATTACACTGTCCTACATAAATTCCATGATTCTTTGTCTCTGAAGCACAGTGGTATAAAGTGCCAAGATTTCCATATTTAATGTATTCCAAAACAGTCCAGATTAAAATATATTCATATTTTATAAGATTAAATATATATATGTGTGTAAGTGCATGTGTGTGTATCCCCCCCAGGAGTGGGGAGGGAAGGCAGTGCCTTTTTTTGTTCCAAATAGCTTACTTTGTGCCTATGTTTTCGTTTCTTATTCTTTTTCAATTCATGGATGAATAAGCACTAGTCCCGTATAAGTGTACAAGGGCCTAACACACCAATAACTAATCGAACTAAACTTAACACTCTATTTATACCCATATAAAATGTTTTGAAGTCTATCTTATTTGAAAATATTAAAAAATTTATTCTGAGAGTGTTTACCAAGTCAATAGCCTGGTACATAATAGGTGCTCCCAACAAAGGCCATGGAGCCAGGAAATGGATCTGCTAACAGAAAAGTCACCTCCCTCGTTAAAACACTCACCTGTTACATGTTGCATCTTTCCTTTCTGAACCTTCCCCTTGACAGCTAACTAACCCTTCTTATCAATTAGTGGATTCCACTCTGTAAAATTTACATGTTCTTTAGTAGGTATCCCTTGAAGTAAAAAAATGAAAACAAAAAATCCTAATTGATAAGAGTGACTTAAATGGTGGTATCAAAGAATCTGTGACATGAAGTTGGATAAGAATAGAGAGCCAGGTGATCCGAAGCCACTTCAGACATCACTGTGCATGCTCGACCTCAACAAAAGATGTACTATCAGAAAGATTCAAGAGGAAAGGGATGTCATCACGTTATTTATTCGGCTCCACTGTGGATTTAGATATTTATTAACATTTTTTTCTAAACAAAAGAAATTGTAAGTTTCAAACTTTATTTTAATCCCTTTGATGAGAATATTTTGGAAACTGGATAACAAGTATCAAAAGAATATATTGTATGATTTTTAGCTTTCATAACATGGTAATACCAAAAAGCCATTTATATTTTGACCCTGAGTAAATACACATCCTAACAAAAGGGTCAGATTTCCACACTGAGCCAGGAGGTCTAGTGGAAGGCAGAATGACCTCAGCTTGATCCCCAGCTCTGGCAGTTAACGTGCTGCTGAACTTTTAAGTCTCTATTTCCTCACCTATAAAACAGGCAGATAAGTAAACCTCAAAAGTTTGTACTGAGAATTGCAAGGATAATATCCACAGCTTAATCCAGGTATGCTATATACATTAGATTCCTTCTCCTTGAACTTTTCTCATTAAAAAAAAAAAAAAACAGCTACACTTCACTGCTCTCTTAAACAAGATATAAATAAGAAAATTAATTTTCTTTGACTTCTCCCAACCAAGTGATAGTAAAATATTATTTTATAACATATAACCATAAAATGGTGATTTGTTTACATTAAAAAAACTTACTCCTATAGAATACACAAAATTTTTGTTTTCATTATTTATGGAGAAAAGTTTTCTAAAGTATATTTGTTCTTTCTCTCATTTGTAATGATATTATAAATGTGATAACCAAGTATATACATATTTAGTACAGATAATTACTGCTAATTTGAGGGTTTTATTTCCATCTTATGCATTTGAATGGGATAATTCTCTGCGTGCTGCTTTGTAACCTTTTTACATTTTTTAATATTTAATGAACATTTTGAATGCCTGAATATTCTTAACTATTCTACATAATATATAATATAAAGATTATTTTAATGCCAGCATATTATTTTATCTCATGGATATACCATAAATTATTTAATCAAAGCCATGTTGTTAAACATTTAGGATTGCTGTTGTTTTTAAGCAAGATTGATATATTGAACCACCGTGTGCCAATGACACATCTTCAAAAATTATCAACTCATGGTCAGTCTTATTTCATCTATACCCTCACCCATTCACACACTCTACCTTTAAAAGACAACTTTTTAAAAACATAACCACATTATCACACCTCAAAAAATTAACAATAATTCTTTCATATCATCAAATATCCAAGCAGTGGTCAAAAATCCTTCAAAAATATTCCCTCCTTCCCTTTCTCCCTTTCTCTCTCTCTCAAAATTGCCCAAATCAATATCCAAATAAGATCCATACACTGCAAATGGCTAATAAGTCTCTTTTAATCAATAGATTTCTCTCCATTTCTAATTTTATTCCCTTGCAATTTGTTCGTTGGGGGAAAAGAAGAAAAAGAAAAAATAAGTCAATGGATCTATAGTATATCCCATGGCCTAGTGTCATTTAACACGTTCCTCTGTCAACTGTATTTTCCAGAAATAGGTACTTAGAGCTCAGTTTCAGGTTCCATGTTTTGTAAATAATATTTCATAGGTAGCATGGTGTGCTGCCCTCAGGTGGTACAGAATATTGGATTATCTGTCTTTTTATGATGTTAGCAGCCATTGATGATCAACGCCCAAATCCATTAATCAGCATCGTAAAACGGTGATATTCTAATTATGATAGTTTTGCTAATATAAATAAGATACAATAGATAAACTCTTATAGCTAAATATTTTTTCATATCTATGTGCCAAAGTTTATATTTAAGAAAAAGTCCTAAAAATTAAATATCTGAATCAAAGTAAATTTACATTTGGAAATTTACATTACCATATATATTGCCCAACTGCCCTCCAGGAACGTTATACTAACTTGCATCCCAATGTTGGGTTACTATAGTTTTAAACATTTCTGTTAATTTGTTTGCCAAGATGGGAAACTCATTGTGGTTTACTTTGCAATAAAAGTCTGAGGTAACTGGCATGGTCTACCGTGATGCTGAGCAAATGATTTTCATTCTAAGTTTGTTTTTCTCTTATAATTTAAACATTATGCCAATTCATTTTCCAATAGCATTATGCTTAAGGAATGCAGAATGTTACATAAACTAAATAGAGTAGGCCCTAAAATATTCCCTGTACCCCCATACAAAAGTTATAGATTCATTTATCTCCTGGCTTTGCAAATATTCTTTTCCCCCCACAAAGAATAAAAAGTATGTTTATTATGATGCACTTAAACAAGAAGGATATCAGAGTTGAATCATTATAGTTATAGAGGTTGACTATTGTCATTTAAGAGTCCTATACCTGAACATGCCACATGCCTTAGAATAGGCTATAGCCTATTCCAGCCTATGCTGGAATAAATACCCACAGAAGCATTTATGCACTATCAGTCCAATTTTCTGAATACATTTCTCTGAAAGGGGAGTTACAAACAATTGAAAGTCTAGTACTGACAGATTAGACTTAATGTCATCTAAGCCCAAATCTAAAATTAAAAACAATAATAATATTTAGTAGGAGAGGTAGAATGTTAAGCCTACATAGGTGGAGAAAATACTTAGAATTGAATAAGGTAGCTAAAAAATACAATTAGGTCTTTGCCACATCAGTATTCACATTTGTGCATTAGGACCATGCAAATAAAATTACTTAGCTCTCATGTCATTTAGTTACAGGTGGTGGCTAAACTCAATGGTTTTCCAATTTCAAGCATATGTAATGCATAATGGAGATAATATAGCATCTTATAAAGAATGGAAAAGGAAGGAAATAGGGAGAGAAGGAAAGAAAGAAAGGACAAATAGAGAGAGAAAGGGGGGAAAACTTACTGAGAAAATATTTTTCATTTCAGAGAAAATCATCTTTCAGTTATAATTAAATAACCACAATACTCATTTCATTGTAATCAGCTTCATAACTGTCTTTTCAGTTAAACTCCAAACGAGTCCACCTTGGAATTTTAAGATAATTCTCTTGTAGTAATTCTCTTTAAATAAATCCAAATATTTCACATTAATTTCCTTAATAGATTACAAATTGATGTAACTGAAAATGTAGTCAAAATTCTAAACTATTTCCAAAAAAGAAAGTAAAAAATCTCTTACCTTTTAGAAATGCAAAATCCTCCTCAAGGATGGTTATTTTGAATCATATTCTACCAAATCCAGTGAGGAAGGCATAACTGTGTGACCTTGGGCATTGTTTAAGCTTGCTAAACTTGGTAAGAGAGGCAAGAGGTAACAACTGGGGCTGCCTAATAGAGCTACTTTAAACAATAAATCAAGTAATGCATGAAGATACCTTTATATAGTGACTGACATAGATATGCTGAGTGAACATTAGTTATTGCTGTCTTCAGGATGATGATCATCGCCATTATATTGTCAAAAGTGTCTGCAAAGTTTTACATCAAAAGACTTCCATAAAAATACTTGACCTGTAGAAAAATTCGGCTCATCTGGCAAGGTTGCTTTATCATACATTATATCTGTTTTAAAATAAGTGTTTTAATGGTGACCATAGAGTAAAATCAGAAATTCTCAATGGGGGGATGATTTTCCCCCCCCCAGGGGACATTTGTCAATGTATGGGGACATTTTTGTTTGTCAAAAAGCAGTGATTGGGCGCTCGGGAGGTGTTGCTACTGTCATCTAGTGGGTAGAGGCCAGGAATGCTGCTAAACACTCTACAGTGCATAGGACGGCCCCCAACAACAAAGAACTGTGGACCCCAAATGTTAATAGTGCTGAGGGTGAGAAACCATGCAGTGAATTCAACATATTTCTAATAAACACATCTAAAAAGAGATATTCAGGCCTTCACCAAAACAAATAATGTTTTAAATCTCCAATGTATTTCCTAGTTTATATTTAACTGCAATTGGATTCAGACACAATTTACACAAATTCACTTGATGAAATAGGACTGACAAGTCTCACAAAGCTTAGTTTCATAATCATAGTTACATTGCCCATGAACATTATTTGATTAAATATCCATGACTTTATCATTCTTTTCTTGTATAATCTGGTAGCTTATTTATATCTTTTGGGGAAATCCTTAAGAGACACTAGCAATTTCTTACATTTGATATTTTAATGTCTAGAATGTATATTTTTATCTTAATAATTTCATCAGGAGAAAAAGTACACTGTGAATACGTTAGCCAGATGGAAAAGACAATGAGGTTTAGTAATTAAAACTGAAAAGGTAAAGAACTATGCAGTAATTAGAACACTGATTAATCAGCTGATAATTTTATCTTGATTAATGCTGCTAGTTTCTCTTCTTATTGACCTAGGAAAGGTAGGTTTAGACCAGTTAAAGATAAATTCTTCTTTTTTTACATTCTGGGCAGCTTTCGGTATTCTCAGTCATACCACATTTAAGAAGTACCACTGAAATGCTTTTACTAAATTGGGCAGCTCAACAAAAGATAGAATTAGGTTTATGTTCCAAACATGCTGAAACTTTTATCTAAGGCTAAATTATACAGAACTGGTTTATTTCAATATTATTCAGGGAATATTAAAATTAGAGTAAATTGCTATTTTTAAAAATCCTCTGATAACATTCAAACAGTTAAAAAACAACTAGATACCTCATTCATTTTACCGAGTTTAACATGAGAAATTACAAGAACTGAAGTTAAAGAATATATCTGGTTATTACATGAAGGATCTCACTTCATGGAACACTGTGGCTACACTAGTTAGAAAAAAAATCATTCTAGTATTAAGATACAATCATTAATTCTTAGCCAATCAGCTTTTTTTTTCTTTTGCATTTTTTTCCAGCTTTATTGAGATATAATCAACATATAACATGTAAGTTTAGGAAATACAATGTGATGCTTTGATATATGTGCATAATGCAGAACGATTACCACAACAAGGTTAGTTAACACATCCATCACCTCAAAGAGTTACCAGTTTGCGTGTGTGGTGAGAAGTTTTAAGATCTACTCTCTCAGAAACTTTCTGGTACACAATACAATATTGTTAACTACAGTCACCCATGCTGTATATTAGATCCCCAGAACTTATTCCTCTTATAACTGGAAGTTTGTACCCTTTGACCACTTTCTCCTATTTCCCCCAACCCACCTCTGGCAACCACCAATCTACTCTCTGTTTCTATGAGTTCAGCTTTTTAGATTCCACAAATAAGTGAGATCATACAATATTTGTCTTTCTCTGTCTGGCTTATTTCACTTAGCATAATGCTCTCAAGTTCTATCCTTGGTGTCACAAATGGCAAGGTTTCCTTCTTTATTATGGCTGAATAATATATATATGCATATATTTATATATATATATATACACATACACACATATATACATATATATGCATGCCACATTTTCTTTATCCATTCATCCATTGACAGACACTTAAGTTGTTTCCACATCTTGACTGTTATAAATAATGTTGCAAAGAACACAGGGGTGCAGATATCTCTTCGACATAGTGATTTCATTTCCTTCAGATATATACCCAGAAATGGGATAGCTGGATCATATGGTAGCTCTATTTTTAATTTTTTGAGGAACTTCCATACTGTTTTCCATAGTGACTGAGAAAATTTACATTCCCACCAACAATGTACAAAAAGTTCTCTTTTCTTCACATCCTCACCAGCACCTGTTATTTCTTGTCTTTTTGATGATAGCCATTCTAAGAGGGGTGAGGTGATATCTCATTGTGGTTTTGATTTGCATTTCGCTAATAATTAGTGATGTTGAGCATCTTTTCATATACCTATTGGCAATCTGTATGTCTTCTTTGTAAGAATGTCTGTTCAGGTCTTTTGCCCATTTTTTAATTGGATATTTTTTTTTTTTTTTTTTGCTATTGAGTTGTATGAGTTCCTTATATATTTTGGATATTAACCCCTTATCAGATATATGGTTTGCAAATATTTTCTCCATTCTGTAGGTTGCCTTTTCATTTTGTTAATCATTTCTTTTGCTGTGCAGAAAATTTTAGTTTGATGTCCACTTGTTTTTTTATTAGTATTACCTAGTCTAGTGATATTTTGCCCCATTTGTTATTTTTGCTTTTGTTGCTTGTGCTTTTTGTGTCATATCCAAAAAATCATTGCCAAGACCAAGATCAAGGAGATTTTCACCTATATTTTCTTCTAGGAGTTTCACGGTTTGCCAGTCAGTTTTCTAGAAGAGATTCCAAAAAAACAAATAGAGCAACTTTGGGAAATTCCTGAATTCCACAAATGAATGTGTGTCAGTAATGCTCATTCTCATAAATTCTAAAAAACCTAAAAAAAAAAAAAAATAGCCAGAAGGTACTAAATGAAGATGATTTAGAAAGAGCAAAATCTCTCTTCTTTTCAATTAAAATGATTTCACTCAAGTTACAAAGAAATTTTGATAAAGCCAAGCAGTTAACATTCCCTACCTCTCTAAAATATTTGAAATCCTTGTGGTCAAACAGCAACAAAAACAACAAAACTAAACTATAAACTCTCTAATTTGAAATTCAGTATTTTCCTAACTGTAAAAAGAAAATCAGGTTGTATATAGCAGCTGACTCTATGTTCAAGTTATTCAAATAATTCTAAAGCTGTTGATCAGAGAGATACATATTCATTTAAAAATAGTTATGAATCTCCTCACCTGCAACTATTGTCACCAGCACCAACACTCACGATTTATTATGTACTTAATATATGCTGTGCTTTAAGTCGATTGTGTCACTTAATTCTCACTATTCTATAGAGTAGGCACCATTTTTTCCATTTACTATTAAAAAAAACAATTTGCCTACAGGTATACAGCTGGAATGGGATAATTTGTAAGCTTCTATGGGACACATAAAAGTGAGTAAGACAAACTATGTACGTACTCAATGACTACATGTCTCATAGGGTTAAACAGATATATAATAACAGTGACTCTGACTGTAGGTAACTATATTTACTTATTGTATGCAGCCAGAAATAGATACTAAAGTCACCTTTTGAGATGAGCATTTTAAAAATTGACTTATCCATTTTATAGGTAAGTGTTCAATAGGCATATTTTTCTGACTAGTGGTGGTTTAAATAACAATGACTAATTTAATTCTTGATAATGCTTCACTGTCTATAAGTATATAAAATGCAACCAGGTACCCAAAGAAATTTCATAGTCATTATTAATGATAGGGAGGTTGATACAGAAAATGTTTGCCCAAATAAATGCTTAGGTATGAGATGATTTTAAAAATGATTTCTTGGATTTTTTCCCCCACTGAAAAAGCCATCCACTCAATAAGCCTATTCAATATATTCAGCCTCTTACCAACCTCTGTTCAAGTTGCTATGTTTTATACTAATATTCATTCATGCACTCATTTGATAATGCCTTCTGGATGATATGATACACAATGAATGAAATAGTCCTTATGGAGTTCACAGTCTAATTACATGGAATAAAAACTAAAATTAATAGTATAGTGGAAAATTAGGGGCATTTCATTTGTTAGTTTTTCATAGAAGTCAGAGAGTTAGTGTTTGATCTGAAATATCTAAACAGGATTTCAACTTCAACATTTATTGAAAATGTTATTAACTGTAATAGTTACATCTAACATGTGTATAGCACTTGGTAATTAACCAAATACTTATTTTGCCCCTCACAACATCCTCATAACATACATGTTAGCTCAAATTGCTGTCCTTGTATTATAGAGGAAGAAATTGTGGCTCGAAGAAATTAGTTTATTTACGTAAGAATATTGAATAAGTAGTGAAGCTAGGACTGAAAATTTAAGCCATGGTGGAAAACCAAATAAATGAAATACTAACTAAACTACAAACATAGACACACGATTCTACAATAAAGAACCAGGTAAACAAAGCTCATTTATTCTATAATATTTACTTCTGTCCACTAGGTGTGCCAGATGGAATATGTGGTCCTTTATCTGAGCCTGCATAACTGAGTAAACTTTCAAATAAATATAAGAAGGGCACATGTGAAGGCAAAGCATAGTTACAACACTGCAAACCAAGACAAGATATGCAAGTATCTGGTATGTTTAGGGAATTATGACCTTTGAAGGCAACTAAAGCATAGGGTCAGCAAGGAGGATGTGTTAAATCAAAATTAGGACCATATATTGAAGGCTCTATTGGCATTATGCAATGAATATATACTTAATTTGGTCAGCTATGTGGAACCATTAAAGGTTTTAAATGGGAGAAGAGAATTTTTATAATATGATTAACATTGTAGGAAATTAACACTATCAGCGGGAGGAAAGAAGCGTTGGCAAGATAAAAACTCTACAATTTGCTTATCTCCTCTTAGCCTCATGGTGTGTGTGTGAAGAACAGATAAGTCAATATGGCTGGAGAGGAGAGCAACTAGAAGACTAACGTAGGAAAAGACTGGAAAGGTAGGTTAGGTCAAGATTCCACAGGACATTGACTACTAATAATTTAACCTTTATTTTGTAAGCATTTATGATCAAATATTATGTTATTTGGCCATTTGTGTTTTCCTCGGTACCTAGCATTGGATAATTGGATTGTACATGTGGTAGACAAACAGTAAATGGTTTTTATTAATTTATTAATACATGTAATTTATTAATTAAATGCTAATTTATTAACTTAGCCTGGATAAGACTAAACCCAATCAAAACCAACAAAGGGATTTCTGTGGAAACATAATGTACGCATGTCTAGAAAAAAATAAACCTCATGTTCTACAAAATCAGACAATAAAAAAGATTTTAAGGGAAAAAGGGTATGGGGCACTATAATTATAACCCATGAAACTTATAACTAGAGCACAACAATAACAATAAATGAATCCTAAGTTCTAAAATACTTGCACAGTTTAAAAGACATGTTAAATACCTAATAAATAAAGAAATACCATGATGAATATGGGACTTTACTTTTTAATAATGGTGGGTGAAAGTAGCATAATGGAAGCAAGTGTAAGGAAAGGTGGAGGCTGCTGAATTATGTGAAAAGGAACAAAATGCATGCAGAAAAATTGCTCAATTAGCTTATCCAAGATGGAGCATGTGACGGAGTGAGCCAGGGAAAGAACTTAGAGCCAGTAGTCATCATGGACAGTACTCCTTTCCTCCCTGTCTTACATGCTCAGCTGTGTTAGTGTACGTTGAGTCTAAATGTCATTATTTGCTGGCACAAAATATTAACCCACATATGAGCATAAACCCACATAATTTCCATTCTAAACAGATATCATTTCCATATTTACAAATTGTGTAAGAGCTAATTAATGTCACAGAAACACGTATACAGCAGGATAGACTATAACTGGAATTACTGAATCTTCTAACATAAACAAAGCAGTCTTTCTTTTCCTTTTTTAAATTAAGCATCACTGAAAATATATACATATATATATTATGAATAACATATAAATGAAAAATAACCATAAAACAAGCAGCCACGCAGCCACCACCCAGCCTCAAAATAACATTATTGGGATTTTTGAAGCCACCTCCCTGATCACATCCACATCGGTGGCCCACACTCATAGGTAACCACCATCCTGAATATAGTCTGCATCATTCCCATACCTTATTTAAAGTTTATTCTAAGTATTATACTGTTTGATTTCACGTTTATGTTTTGTTTTATAAATGAAATCATATGGGACATAATCTATGCCTTGGTTTGTTCATCCAATATTACGCTTTTTAGATTTAATTGCGATGATGCATATAGTTGTAACATATTCATTTGCACTGCCTTATAATATTGCATTTCATGAATATATCAAAATTCATTTATCCTTTCTACTGTCGATGGACATCTGGGATATTTTCCACTTTTCTGGCTATTATAAACAAGGTTATCTATGCATATTCTTTTACCCGTCTCCATGTGTACACGTACAGCATTTCTGCTGGGTACGTACTGGTCAACTGTAGGAAATTTGCATGTTCCACTTTACTATAGAATACGGACTGATTTCTAATGTGATGTTAACTATGTTCATTCTCAAATACATCGTATGAGAATTCCCAATGCTCTACATTCCTACCGACACAAGATATTGTGACTTTTTAACCTTCTACCAATCTGGTAACTGTAAATGGAATCTCATTGTCATTTCAATTTGTATTTTCATGATTGCTAATGAAGTCAAACATCTTTTTTTTGTTTACTTGCTATTCACGCATCCTTTAATGTGAAGTGAGCTTTCAAGTCATTTGTCCATCTTTTCTTTGGCATTATTTGGCTTTTACATATAAATTTGTAGAATACTTTTGTATATTATAGAATCTAATCCTTTGCCAGTGCATATATATGTTGTTAGTACATTCTTCCTAATTGTGGTCTATTTTTACTTTATGATGTCTATTGATAAACAGATATTCATAATTTTTGTGAAGTCAGATTTGCCTTTGTAATTTGCTAATTCTGTGTTTTCATTAAGGAATCTTTCCTAAGCCAAGGGCATGAATAAATTCTCCTATATTATCTTCCAAAAGATTAGAAATTGACTTTCATATTTAAGATTTTTAATGCATGGAACTGATTTTTGAACATGGTGTGATGTAAGGTGTGAGGTAAAGAAAATGTTTCTTTTTTCTCATATTGACAAGGAGTTGTCTCAGTATATCTCTTGCAGTCAATACTTTTCCCCACTGATCTGCAATGCCAGTGCTATCTCAAAGAAAGTGTGGATCTGTTTCTGGATTCTCTTCTGTTCCACAGTCCTATTTGTCTAAACCTGTAAAAATAACACGTTATCTTAATCACTGTAACTTTATAATGAGAATTAACATCTGGTAGAGTATGTCCTCCAAACTTGTTCTTTCTCTCTAGGAATATCCTAGCTCTTCTTGCCCATTGCTATTCATACACATTTTAAAATCACATTATCCAGGTCCACACAAAACAAAACAAAAAAGATAAAACTTTCAATATTTCACCATTAAATATGATACTACTTTTTTTTTGGTAGAAACTCCTTATCTGGTTAAGAAATGTCCTTTTTCACTTGCTTTGCTAAGAAATTTTACCATTATTCATTACTGAATTGTATCAAATAATTTTTCTGCATGTATATGATGACCCTATTGTCTAATGCTGTGCCAACTTTACATTCCTGTTTTTAAAAAATCACTTGGTTACAATATAATGTTAAATTTGCTCAATTCATTCTGCTAATACTTTAAGTTTTTAAGTCTAAGTTCACATGAAATCGACCTATAATTGTCCTTTTTTATACTGTCTTTGTCTCAAAAATATAAGTTAGAGAGTAGACTCCTTTTTTCTCTCATCTGAAAGAATTTTATAAGATTGGAATCTTTAGTTGCTTAAAGCTTTGGTAAAAGATTCCAATAAAATTATGTGGTAACAGTGATTTTTGAGGAGAAGATTAACTACTGATACAATTTTTGATGGATGTAGAGCATTCATATGTTCTATTTCTTCTTTATTCTCTCTTGGTAATTTATTTTAGGTATTTGCCATTTCATGTGCTCTCAAGTGTGGTGGCATAGAGGTGTTCATAATGTCCTTTTATTATCCTTTTAAATCCTGATGAATTTTTCATTCTCTAATCATTCCTAATAGTATTTATTTTTTGTCCTTTTTCATTTCCTCTTGATAGCTCCTGCCAGAGGGTCATCAATTTCATTGGTCTTTTCAAAGAACCAACTTTAGTTTTGTTGATTTCCCTCCCCCCATTTCTTCTTTGTTTTAGTATTTTATTAATGAGACCTTTTATGCATGTTATTTCCCTTCTCCTAATATCTCTGAACTTAGCTTTTTTCCTAATTGTTTTAATACATTGAGACTTGATCAAATTTGGTAACTTTTCTGTTTATCTTCCAGTTATCAGGTATGGTATTCTCTATCTCTTCCATAAAAGTTGTTCATTGTGTTGTTCAATTCTGTCTGATCTGGAAATTCCTAGAGAGACGTTTTTAAATCTCCCAGTATGTTGGCGCACATGCCAATTTTTTTCTTCTTGTTCTATCAATTTTTGCTTTATATGTTTTGAAGCTATGGTTTTAGCTACAAAAAGTTTAGAATTTTTATATCTTCCTGATTAACTGAAATTTTTATCAACATGTTTTGACCCACTTTATATCTGTTTCTTTTCTTTTTGCCTTAAGAACTACTCTATCTTGTACTAATATGTCTATACCAGATTTCTTTAGTTAATGTTTGGCTAGTACATCTTTTTCCTTCTTACAACTTAAGTTTTTATGTCTTCATTTGTTTTAGGCTGAAATCTGTATTGTGTTTTTTTAAAAAAAAATTCATTCCATTTTACAAATGAGAATTAATCCATTTTGTCTTTTACCTGAAGTTTAGTTCATCTATATTGAGTATGATTATGTATTTAGTCTTTCAGTTGGCACTTTCTATTTATCCCATTTTGTTCTTTTTTCTTTATCCATTTGACTTTTATATTGAGTTTTGGTATTGATTGATATTTCCCTCATTACAATTTTCCATATAGTAACTTGAGAGCTCTACACACATTTTATATTAATGGTTGCCTTATTAATTTTAATAAGCATACTTAAAATCTGAAGATAACCAATCTTTTTTAATTCCTCCCAAACTTTTCAAGAACCTTGGAACCCTTTAACTCCAATCACCTTCTCCAGACAAATACTATTTTGGTGATAGTATTTTGGTTAATTATTCCTTCAAGTTAGACTTGTATTATATAGTCAATGATTGTTTAGACTTTTCTACAAATTTATTTCTCTCTCTTTTTTTTTTTGTATCTTAGACTTTCCAAACGGTATTCATCTCCTTCCTGAAGGACCTACTTCAGAATTCCCTTTGGAAAGAGACTGTTGGTGGTAAACTCTCTCAGCTCTTATTTTTCAGAAATTTTCATGTTGCCTCACTTTCAGAAGAGAGTTTTCTGGATGTATAATTCCAGGTAGACAATTATTTTCCATATGTGGTTTAACGATAGGATTCCACACTTCCTTTCACTTTCTGGTACTGATTGCAATGTCAGCTTAGTCTGATCATCTTTTCTTTGTAAACTGTTTTTACTCACTGAGTGACTTTTCGTATATTTTCTGTGCTTCAGTGCTCTGTAGGTTCTAAGTTTGAGGTTTCTAGGTTTGGATTTATTTTTATTTATCCTTTCAGACTTCTGTATCTGAAAATCAAGTGTTTTCCAGCAATTCTGGGAATTCCTTGCTATTATTTCTCTAAGCAGTGCCTCTTTTACATTCTGTTTTTCCCTTCTGGGAATCCGGTCAGATATACGTGGTGCATTTTCCCTTATTACACCACTCAACCTGTCTTCTTCTGTATTTTTTATCCTTTTGTCTTTCTGTGATGTATTCTGGGTAATTTTCTCAGGTTTCCATTTCCCTAATACTCTTTTTACCTCTGCATAGTTTGTTATTTAACCTATTTTTTGAAAATTTTTAAAATTGTGACAACTATATTGTTAATGTCACATATTTTCAAATCTGCTTGATCAATTTTTATAGTTCTTACCATATTTCCCTACTCATCTTTTAATATTAAACATATGTGTATTATATACTTATATAATATTTTAATTTTATATTTGTATAAATTCATTATCTGAAATCTTTTCAGATTTAATATTGCTATGCCTTGTTTCTGCTGGCTCTCTTTCATGGTGATTTATTTCCTTGTGTGTATGTGTGAGTTTTAATTCTTGATTATGCACTCTCCTCCCTTATAACTTTATCTTTGGGAATTCTTTGAGGCCTGAGTTGAACGTAATTTCCTTTAGAGTGGACTTCCGTTTACTTCTATAAAGTCCCAGACCATTAAATGAGGTGATATTTTAAAATAAATGCTTTGTATGAGGTTTCTCTATTTGTTTGTTTTCTTTTTGTTTTTCCACAAAGGATATATTAACTCAGGTCCAGACAAGGCCAGCTTGCACTAAGAAGTCTTGGAGATGTCCTCCTACCTACCACCAAAGTTTGTATAGGAAATTCCTCCTGTTTATGGAAGTTTATTTCTAATTTACTCTTAAACTGAAAGTGTAGCCCTTTGGGTTACCAGAGACATGCAACAGGCTCACAAAAGACTTCCTCCCTTATGTAGGCAGTAGATTTGTTTCAAGTCCTGTGCACCTTGCAGAGACATCCAAACCAAAGATCAAGATCACTAGTTATGCAAAGGCCTCCTAGGCAAAAGTCAGCTTTAGTCCTAGTGTGTCTATCTGGATTCCCATGATCAAATTATTTTTGGATTCTGAGGAAACCAAAATTTCTTGCTAGCTCTGTACTGTAATTTAAAACTTTTATTTTACCTTTAAATTTAAATGTTTTCACTGGAAGTATGGTTCAGGGTATCTAGTCTGCATATGATCAGAAGGGCAATCAAGATTCTTTGTTCCTTCCATTGGCTTATACAATAAATCCCCCAAATATTTGCTGGATGAATATTGGTTAAATGGTTGAAGGAGCGGATGGCCCAGTAATCAGCTCCTCTATGCCCTCCCTCTATACCAGGGCTGGCAAACTTTTTCTGTAAAGAGCCAGATAGTAAATATTTTAGGCTTTGCAGTCCTTATGGTCTCTGTGTCAGCTACTGAACTCTGCCTTTTTAGTGCAAAAGCAGCCACAGACAATACCTAAATGAATGACTATGGCTGTGTTCCAAAAAAAGAAAAGAAAAGAAAAAAAGAAATCAATCTATCTGTGCATTATCTAAATAAATAGTGGTGAACTCCCACTGGCACAGGAAAAACTCCATTTATCTAAACACAGGAGTAGTATCTTGAGAACTAAAATATTATGAACATTTCTCTGAAATAGACAGACATGGTGAATCTCCACACTGTGCACCAACTTCCTAGGAAACCAAAGGAACTGAGAGGACACATCTATCTTTCCGGCTGCCTTCTGAGAGCTCACATTCCAAGAAAGAAACTATCCAGTAATGTCTCATCAGTGGTAAAGTTTGCACTGAGACCTAAATGTCATGAGATATATAGCATAAATTTTTTTCAAAGAACATACACTGTAGTATTAGAAGAAGAGTATGAATTATATTACTTGGGATTGACTATAATGTATGCCCTTGAACTGGGCAACACTTAAGTGATTCTCAGATGACAAAATTGAGATTAAAAAGGTTGCTTACTTGAAAATGACCTTTTTGGTGTTCCACAAAAGAGAACCTTATAAATTTAGCACTAAACATCTTTGTAAGAGGTGAGGCATCCCGTGGAGTGATGTTATAACAGTTCGATCATTAACCTAGCTTGGGCCTTTCAAAAATTTTGTTTATAAATTGTAAAACATAAGAAAAGGTTCAAAGTTTATGAAATAGTGTTTTCCTTTAATATCAAAGATCACAAATAATAGCAACAATTCATTTTCATGGAGAGCCAAAAAAACCCAAACGTGACAAAAATATCTAGAAGGATTATGTTACCTTTGCAGCTGATATTCTAGGAGAATACATGCTCGAAGTATTGGTGAGGGACATCTGTTCTTTGTAGACATGTTTGTCAGCTTTTGTCTGGATTCCATATGGTATATGCTAGTTGGAGGAAAGAAAACTATGAACCACTATTCTAATGTAACAATACTCAAATATAGTTCAACATTTTATATTGAATATATAGCTGTATCTGAGTCCCCAAACTGGGCAGAAATGGGGTCAAGCTTCCTGGTGAAATCTGGACTAGCAGCTAAACATTGCTCTAAACAGTGTTTCTCTGCTTCTGTCCAAATAGCACTCTTGGCAGTGATTATGGCGGAAGATGAAACACAAGGACTTGAGGCACCGTGCTTCTCTCTTTAGATCTAGATAACTCACCCAGTTATTACATACGTCATTAACTTCCAGTTCATGAAGGGTCCTATATTTCATAACATTTAAGACCTTAAATTCTCACCCTCTCCCCCAAAAAAAGGGTAAAAAAAAAAAGATGTCACCATAGATACAGTGATAAAGGTGATATTATTATATAATATTTTTATCATATTATTATGGTAATCATAGGCTGTTGTTTTCTTTTTCTATCCCTTCCATGTTTTCTACATGGAACATGATTTATTGTTTTAATCAGGAAAACACACACACGCGCGCGCGCACACACACACACACACACACAATGAATGAAGGTCAGTGTTTAAGGTCCAAGTTTGCCTTCAGTTTACTCAATGCAGCTTTGGCATGTGCTCTTGGCCATCTGTTGGGGATTGATCACCCCCCTCCACTACTACCTAGCTCTGGCTTCTGGTATCCTTCTGCTTGCCCCTTGTTTTTCAACCAAAATCCCTGATGTAGCTCACTAGTTTCTTCTAGGTGTGTTGTGATACCAACCCCATGTCAACATTTCCAGAAAAGCTCAGTGCTAACTTTATACTCCTTTCCTTCCTGGAAGGAAGGCCAACAAAAGGTGTTCTTAGAGATGCGTAGTCCTGTTTCTTGCTAACTCCCATCAAGGGAAGGGGATCAGTAGGAAAACAGAAAAAAAAGTGTTTAGTTCTCTATGGTTGATAGTGGCTCAGTGTGTTTACTGAGCTCAAGAAGGCTCAAGAGGTGGTTATGTGCATCGTATGTGAATTATATCTCAATAAAGCTGAAAGAAAAAAGGAAAAAGATCTTATTTCTCAAGGTGTGGGCTGAGGATCAGCAGCATTATACAGGCATGCCTTGGAGACATTGCAGGTTTGGTTCCAGACCACCTTGATAAAGCCAATATTGCAATAAAGCGAATATTACAATAAAACAAGGAACAGAAATTTTTTGGTTTCCCAGTGCATGTGAAAGTTTTGTTTACACTATACTGTAGTCTATTAAGTGTACAACAGCATCACATCTAAGAAAAATGTACATACCTTAATTAAAAAATACCTTATTGCTAAAAAATTCTAACCATCATCTGAGCCTTCAGTGAGTTATAATCTTTGCTGGTGGAGGGTGTTGCCTTAACGTCGATGGCTGCTGACTGATCAGGGTGGTGGTTGCTGAAGGTTGAGGTGGCTGTGGCAATTTCTTAAAAAAAGACAACATTGAAGTTTGCTGCATCAATTGAGTCTTCTATTCACGAACGTTTTTTGCAGCATGTGATGCTGTTTGATAGCATTTTACTCACAGTAGAACTTTCAAAATTGGAGTCAGTCCTCTCAAACCCTGCTGCTGCTTTATCAACCAAGTGTATGTAATATTCTAAATCCTTTGTTGTAATTTCAACAGTCTTCACAGCATCTTCACCAGGAGTAGTTTCCATCTCAGGAAACCACTCTTTTGACCCATCCATAAGAAACAACTCCTCATCTGTTAAAGTTTTATCATGAGATTGTAGCAATTCAGTCACATCTTCAGGCCCTACTTCTAAGTCCAGCTCTCTTGCTATTTCCACCACATCTGCAGTTACTTCCTCCACTGAAGTCTTGAACCCCTCAGTCACCCATGAGAGTTGGAATCAACTTCTTCCAAACTCCCGTTAATGTTGATATTTTGACCTTTTCCCATGAATCACGAATGTTTTTAATGGCATCTAGAATGGTGAATCCTTTTTAGAAAGCTTTCAATTGACTTTGCCCAGATCCATCAGAGGAATCATTATCTACAGATGCTATAGCCTTACAAAATGTATTTCTTAAATAATGAGACTTGAAAGTTGAAATTACTCCTTGATCCATGGGCTGCACACACAATGTTGTGTTAGCAGGCATGAAAACAACATTAATCTCGTTGTACATCTCCATCAGAGCTCTTGGGTGACCCAGTGCATTGTCAATGAGCAGTAATATTTTGAAAGGAATTTTTTTTTTCTGAGCAGTAGGTCTCAACAATGGGCTTAAAATATTCAGTAAACCCTTTTATAAACAAATGTGCTGTCATCCAGGCTTTGTTGTTCCACTTACAGAGCACAGGCAGAGTAGATTTAGCATCATTCTTAAGGGCCCTAGGATTTTCTGAATGGTAAATAAGTATTGGCTTCAACTTAAAGTTATCAGCTGCATTAGCCCCTAACAAGAGTCAGCCAGTCCTTGGAAGCTTTCAAGCCAAACATTGACTTCTCCTCTCTAGCTATGAAAGTCCTAGATGGCATCTTCTTCCAATATAAAGCTGTTTTTGCCTACATTGAAAATCTGTTGTTTAGTGTAGTCACCTTCATTAGTTATCTTAGCTGGATCTCCTGGATAACTTGCTGCAGCTTCTACATCAGCACTTGCTGCTTCACCTTGCACTTTTGTGTTGTGGAGATGGCATCTTTCCTTAAACCTCATGAACCAACCTCTACTAGCTTCAGACTTTACTTCTGCAGCTTGCTCACCTCTCTCAGCCTTCATAAAATTGAAGAGAGTTAGGGCCTTGCTCTGAATTAGGCTTTGGCTTAAGGGAATGCTGTGGTTGGTTTGATCTTCTATCCAGACCACTAAAACTTTCTCTATATCAGCAATAAGGATGTTTGGCTTTCTTATCAGTGTATTCCCTGGAGTAGCATTTTTAATTTCCTTCAAGAACTTTTGCTTTGCATTCACAACTTGGCTGTCTGGTGTAAGAGGCCTAGTTTTCAGGCTGTCTCAGCTTTCAACATGCCTTCCTCACTGATCATTTATAGCTTAATCATTTATAGCTTTTGATTTAAAGTGAGAGATGTGTGACTCTTCCTTTCACTTGAACACTTAGAGTCCACTGTAGGGTTCTTAATTGGCCTAACTTCAATACTTTTGTGTCTCAGGGAATAGGTAGGCCCACGGAGAGGGAGAGACGGGGGAACAGCCCATTGGTGGAGCAGTCAGAACACACACAACATTTATCAATTAAGTTCACTGCCTTATATGGGTGTGGTTCATGGCACCCCCAAAACAATTACAATAGTAACATCAAACATCACTGATCAAAGATAACCGTAACAAATACAATAATAATGAAAAAATTTGAAATATTGTGAAAATTCCCAAAATGTGACACAGAGACGTGAAGTGTATAAATGCTATTGGAAAAATGGCACTGATAGACTTGATTGATGCAGGGTTGCCACAAACTTTCATGTGTAAAAACTGCAATATCTGCAAAGTGCAATAAAGCAAAGTGCAGTAAAACAAGGTATGCCTATATCTGTACCACCTATTTCTCCAGGAACCAGCTCCCATAACCTAAGCTACACCTGCAGGTTATCATGATCTTTTGAAATCCAGATAGTGACCTTTACTTGACCCTCAGAGGGTGTTGAACCATTTCTTTGTATTGTAATTTTACTGTTTCATGTTTTTTACCTATTACTTTTTTTATGGAGAGTTGGAAGTGTCAATAAAAGATTTCTCAAACTTTGGTACTCAAAGAGGAGACTGTGAACCAGCACAGTGATTTCACCTGGGGGCCTGATAGAAATGCAGAATCTCAGGTCCCAGACAAAACTTTCTGAATCAAAATATGCATTTTTGAAAAGGATCCAGGTGAATAAAATGCACTGCTTTCAGTGCTAGAGCACTGATACTCACACTCTTACACATAAACACACATGGGACTAATAATACACTAATGTCAATAAAATGGAATGGAAAGAGGGGGCGGCCCGTGGCCTAGTTGTTAAGTTCGGCACACTCTACTTTGGCAGCCTAGGTTCAGTTACTGGGCACAGACCTACACCACTTGTCGGCAGCCATGCTGTGGTGGGGACCCACATACAAAATAGAGGAAGATTGGCATAGATGTTAGCTCAGGGCAAACCTTCCTCAGCCCAAAAGAAAGAGGAATGGAAAGAATTAAGTAGTTTAGAAAAAGTCAATCCAGGCATCCCGGTATGCCTCCTCATCAGCCTATTGACTATTATAACTTTACATTGTAAGTTTCCCAATAAAAGAGGTCACCTTTTGTGATATTGTGATTTATAATAAGAAATGTATATTTGGCTTCCTCCTGTTTTTGGCACAGAGCACTAAAACCCTTGGAATTTCTTAAGAGATGAGAGTGATAAATGTGTCTCTTGTTATGTTAATAAGGTGACTTTGGAATGCTGATAGACCACCTAAAGATGGTAGCTGGTCGCCAGAGACAGCAACCATGTGATTAGAGGGTTGGAACTTTCATTCCCAACCCTCTGACCTCAGGGGAGGAGTGAGGGGCTGGAGGTTGAATCAGTCACCAATAGCCAATGATTTAATCAGTCGTGCCTATATAATGAAGGCTCCATAAAAATACAAAAGGACAGGATTCAAAAGCTTCTGGGACGATGAACATTTGGAGATTTGGGGAGAGTGGCGCACCTAGAGAGGGCACGGAAGCTCCATGCCCTTTCCCCATACCTTGCCCTGTGCATCTCTTCCATCTGGCTGTTTTTGAGTTATTTCCTTTTGTAATAAACCACTGGTCTAGTAAGTAAAATGTTTCTCTGAGTTCTGTGAGCCACTCTAGCAAATTAATTGAACGCGCAGAGGAGGTCGTGAGAACCTCTAATTTATAGCCAGTCTGTCAGAAGTAGAGATAACAACCTGGACTTGTGATTGGCAGCCTGAGATAGAGGGGAGTGTTGGAACTTCCAATTTGTACATGGTTGGTCAGAAGTACAGGTAACAGCCTGGGCTTGTCACTAGGTAGATAGTGTCAGAATTGAGCTGAATTGTCCAGGCACTCTGCTGGTGTCTGAGAATTGCTTGGTGTTGTGTGGAAGGTCCCCCCATACATGGGTTGGAATTGGGTCCAGGAATCCATATAAAACATTTCAATCCATAGCAGTTATCATATGCTTTCAATTTACTTATTTAGTACTGCTTGTTGCATATCTCTGCTCTCTTCCTTCAGCTTCTGAGATTTTCTCACTTAACCAATATAGATCTGCTCCTCTAAAATCAAAGTAATATCTTCTAAATTAATTTGACCTTCTAAATTTAAGTGTTCAGGAACAAAATTTCCTCCCAAAACTAAACTCAGGTGAGTTGCTAAGATAGCATATCGATACTTACTCAAACCCAGAATAATTCAGTCTCTATACACAAAAAACATTAAAAATAATTATGTCTAACTTCCATAAGATCTTAATATAATTCACTCCTTCCAATGAGCCTGATTTTCAGTACTAAGAAGGACGTCACTGGGAAGTCATATTCACAATATAATCCTTCCACAAAATTCATTTTAATTAAAAACCAAGTGGTTTTGAGATTTCCTCTGAGGTTCTATACTAAAAAATTCCATTGTTCATGCTTTCCATAATGAAAGATTCAACTATAAACCTGGAAGAAAATGGAACAGATGAATCGAAATGTTTTTTCATTTTAGTTAATGTAATCCTGGTATCTGGTAGGAGTTGATACTCATGACACTGAAAGTGGAAACCATGAGAAAAAACTAATAGATTTGGCTAAGTAAAAATTTTTTTAAATGCTATATATTAAAAAACCTACCTAATCCAAGGGCATATTTATCTTATATATAAACATAACATTTAAAAATCAATACTGAGAAGATTAATATGTCAATAGAAAATGAGTGGAAATGACATGATTAGGAAAGTCACAAAAGAAAAAAATGTTCATAAAACACAGAAAAAATGTTCGTCACTTTAGTAATTAAAAAATGCAAAGAAAAGAATAATAAAATATTGCCCATCTTTTTTTTTTTGGAATTTATAATTTTTTCCAATACTATTCTTATAGGGATTTTTTTAATTTATTTTTTATTGATGTCTTAATAGTTTAAAACATTGTGAAATTTTGGTGGTACATTATTGATTGACAGTAACCATATAAATACTTCCCTTCACCCCTTGTGCCCACCTTGCCCCTGGTAACTACCCTATAGTTCTCTCTCTCTGTGTGTTGGTTTATATTCCACACATGAGTGAAATCATGCAGTGTTTGTCTTTCTCTCTCTGGCTTATTTCGCTTAACATAATACCCTCCAGGTCCATCCATGTTGTTGCAAATGGGATGACTTTGTCTTGGATGAGAGAGTTAGATATAAGAGTAAGTATATGGAAGGATAAATCAATAGATCAATTAATGGATAGATAGAGGTATGATAGATCACAAAGACTGGAAAGATATTCACCAAATATTCACCAAAATATCAACAACTCCAGTTAATTCTGAGTGGTGTGTTTATGGGTGCATATCTTTGATTTCAAGTTAAGCCGAACTTCTTTTTAATATGTTAGAAATTATTTTGTGACTCATCTAAAACCTGTACTTGGCCCATTTTTCTACTAGAATTTTAGCATTTTATGTATTAACTTGTACGAGTTCTTTGACCATAAAGAAACAAAGCTTCTGAAATAGTTGCTGCTAATAGGTTTTTTCTAGGTTATTTTTTTACCAGTTTTTTTTGTGTGTCATTCACAAAATACTAATACTTTATATAGTCAAATCTATAGATTTTTTCCTTTATGATTTTTTCATTATTTTATATGCTTAAAATTATTCATCATCACTAAATCAGACAGTCAACTCTATTTTTTGTAGTTTCCAAAAATCTCATATTTTATGTTTATCCTCATCTGGAATTTATATTGGTATATGATATGAGGTAAGACTAGATCTAATTTATCTATTTTTTTCCACACGTGTTAAGTAATTATTCCTGGGCCACTTCTTAAATACTCCATCCTTCTCCCATCGATTTATGATACCAACTCAATAAAGTTTTACATATTTGAATCTCTCTTGATTTTCCTTCTTTCCATCAAAATGACACTGTCTTGAGTATTGCAGCTTTATAACTTATAAGACAATTGTATTGGCTATTTACCCCTCTTCATTCTAAGAGACAAACATTTTATTTACTGTAGTAAATTAAAAAAAAAAAGAAAAACTTACTGGGGTTTATTTTTTTATTAGATAATATCAATTCTATAAATTAATATGGGACAAATAGATATATTTTAATATATTTCATTTTCATTTGATAAAATTTTCTCTTAGGTCTCAGCAAACTTGTACCATTTTCATTATATAGTTCCCACCTGCTTTTTCTTGCTAATGTTACATCAAGATATTTTTCATTTTCATTGTATCTTAAATGAGACTTTTTGTTATATATTTTTCTAACTTCTTAGAAAGCATGAAAGCAGTTCACTCAAAGAAATTATTCTAAAAACTTATTTTAAAATCAATTCTGACACATAATTTGGAAGCAATAAATAAGCTAACAACTTTTCAAAAGGACAACTATGAAGTAATCCAGAGTAGAACACGGCAAATAAATAAACAAAAGTATGGTATGACAAATATCTGCATTCAGTAAAATTCTCTCACAGATTTCCCTTCCTTAAAACAAAAGAAAAATCTCAAAATAGAATTTAAAATTCATCTTTTCAAAAATCATCAGAGAGCACATACATTAAAATTCCCACAGAAAGATTTATATTTAAAATTGGGTGATATCATAATGTTCTGGTTTATAAGAATCACGCTTAAAAAGCACAGTGTATTAAAATAGCTAATCTATTTTCTGGATCACACACTATTAAGAATAATTCTCCTGGCTAGGCAGTGGGGTTGGGTTAGGGAGAAGGCAGGAATGCCCTCCCTCTGTGTAGCATGAATGAGAGCAATAGCTCCTAAGGGGGAGCGTAATTCCCTTGGATTCAACCCTAGTATACAACAGATGTGGGGGTTCCTGTGATGCAAATTGCCAGGGAGGATTTAAGCTGGACTAAGATGTCCATTATACAAGAGTAAGATACAACAAGTCTTTGGGGATTTGGGGGCAAGCAAATACTCAATTACCCCTGGTTGCTCAGATTTTGACATCAGAAAAATCCACAGTACATGTTCCCTAGAAAACACAGTCTGACTTTCTAGAAAACAAAAAATAAATCCAGTATAAAGATATATGCATTTGGTCATTTGATAGATATACTTAATGATGACCTAAGGTGCTAGGAATAATCTCAATCAACCCCAAACCCAAATACAAAGGATCTGAAGGAACAAATGAATCTCAGGGTTGAGAAAGTGTTTAAGTCAGTATTTAAGCCAACTAATTCACCCACGAAACTCAGATGTTTGTAGAATATGGAATATTGATTAACTAAGAAATGAACACTGAATTTTCATACCAACACTTTTAAAAGAAAATCTTTGTAAAGTGTGTTTCTTTATCTTCAATCTTAATAACTGCATACTACTAAGCATAAGCCTATCATTACTACAGTGAATTTTGTGAAATCGTAATTTAGAATTGTTTCTTGTATTGGCCTGCTTGATCTTTCAATATTTTTCTTCTAAATATTAAAAAAAATCCAATCTCTCATGTTTTTACAGTATTTCTAAGGTAAAATTTAAAAGTCTGGGTAAATATTAAATGAATACAGAAATAGGGGAAATGAGATTGATTTGCAAAACTGTTGGTAAAAGATAATCAAAAATATCCACAATTCTCTAGTTTTATTATTCAATCTATTATCCGCAAATATGTCAAAGTTTTTATTTACTAAACTAATACCAGATTTAAAATCAAAGGTACCAAATGTGTGTTTTTCCGAGAAAACGTGACATGAAAAAATACCTCCCATTCAACAGAAAACCCTTCAATGAACTAAAAGTGAATTTCCCAAGAAGTTGCATTAATTCATGATTTCAATGCATCTATATTTCACTTTGTGGTATCATAGTGTTTACTTATGATCTGACAAAACTGGGAAGTTTGTATAGAAATCTGATTTGTCTTCAAATACAGAACTCAACAAAATAACTCATGAGAGAATGAATATACCTTAACCAAAGTTTAAAGAGAGTCTTACAATCATTTTCTGAAATAAGGGCTGACTCATAAGGTATGGTTCTTTGATAAAAGAGAACTTATGACTATGCAACTCATTAGCATTCAGTTTTGATTGTTACTTAAACCCTTTGGTGAAAAAAATGTTACTTAACCAAGTAAATATTCTGAACTTATAACTGAGCCTTAGCGAGAAAAATCAGGGTCCCAGCATATATTGAAATGAAACAGTCTTAGATGGAAAAGAATAGGGCAATAGAGATGATGATTCTCATTTACACTAGATTTTTAAAGGATTTTAACAAAGTGACTATGTGTCTTTTTAACATCCAGGGAACAAAGCCAGAGATCTGAGAACACTTAGTGCTATTAAAAAAAAAAAAAGGTTAAAAAATCACCAATTCTGACAAATGTAAGTAGGTACTGTATTAAATAAAAGTGGCCTCTTTAATGGGTAATGGTACACTGTTCTCTAAGCTGCCTAATGAGGCAAAGAGTAAAAACAGAGCCATTTTAGGAAATGACAGGGCTGAGTTGTATTGTAATCCTTCAGTTGTTGAAAGTATGTGAAAATTGATTTAAAAATCTAGCTGCTGAAAAATCAGGTTGCTATTATTTTGAAATACACAATCTCATTTGTAATTTGTATGATAGTAAATGGACACCAATAAAACCCAGGGTTCTAAGTCAGATATAACCTTCTCCAAATATATTCCTAGTTCTCAGAAGATAAATGCAAAAATCAACTACTAACATGCTTACTCAAGACTCTGGTTTACTGATATGTTCATATTTGGATTTTAGTTCCCTTACTTTATCAAGCATTAAAAGAAAGCAAGAAATGAAAATATGTTTATAGCCTTCAAAAGAACAAGGTTATAAAGAACATAACACAAGAAAAAAATAAAAGCATAATGCAATCCAGTAGCTATAGTAATAATAATAAAGTTGTTAAAACAGAAGTAAATTATTGCAATTGAAAAAGAATGTTGAAAAGAAATATACACTCACTCACTACAATGGCTAAAATGAAAAAGGCTAATACCACCAAGTGTCGGTGAGGATGATGCATAACTAGAACTCGCATACATTGCTGCTGGGAATGAAAAATACTACAGTCACTCTGGAAAACAGTTTAATAGTTTTTTTATAAAATTCAACATGTGTGTACCATGTGACCACACAATCCCACTACTAGATATTTACCCAAGAGAAATTAAAACTTAGGTCTACACAAAAAACCTGCTTGCAAATGTTTCCAGCAGCTTTATTCAGAATCACCCAAAACTGGAAAGAACAAAAAGGTCATCGAAAGGTAAATGGATAAGCAAATTGTGGAATACTACTCAGCAATAACATGGAAAAACCTACTGATTCACACAACAATATGAATGAAATTTAAAAGTATTATGCTAAGTGAAGGAAGGAAGATCGAAAAAAGCACATGCTGTCTGATTTCACTGATACAAAATTCTAAAAAAGGCAAAACTACAGTGAAAGAAAGGAGATCAGTGGTGGCCAGGGGCCAAGGGGAGAGTGCAGGAGATTGACTCCAAAGGGTAGGAGAGACATTTTTGGAGTGATGGAAATGTTCAATATCATGATTGTGGTAGTGGTTATATGGCTACACATTTGTCAAAACTCACGGAACTATGTATTCAAATTGGTAAATTTCACTGTATATAAATAGCACCACAATAAAGCTGCTTTTAAAAAGTAATACAAATGAAAAACTGAAATTTTATATATAAAATTTCTAATCTGTATTTGCCTTAAAAAGAGGATAACTGATGAACACTTAGAGAAAGAAAAGTCAACTATGTGAGGTCATAAATCTCATAACTATTAATAAATCAAATCAATAAAGCTATATGATACTGTGGATGAATGGCTAAACACCACTGACCTGGCTCTATGTTGGAGATATTGTTATTAAGAGTTGCAAAAAATGGGGTCATGGTGCTGTATAATGGAAAAATCTGTTTTCAGCTTCCCACTTGGGAAGTTACTTGTATTATTTCTCTACCACAGGAAGAAAATTATAAACCTCACCATGGTAGGATGGAAGAGAACACTGACAGAGGCAGAGAAAATAGATAGAGGACAGAACACACAAGGTAGAGCGAGAGAAAGAGAGATGCAGAGCCAAGGAAAAGAAATCATTGTTTGGGTTAATGGCCTATATTTTGTGGAACTTATTCAAAGTAGCACATTTATGTGGAAATCCATTAAAAAGAAAAATTATCTGAAATTAATTTTAATTAAATAAAATGAAAAGAGCAAAAATGAAAAACTAAAACAAACATAATAAAGATTCTGAAAATGAGAAGCAACTTCTTAGTACAAACCAGAAAGAAACAAGAGTGACATGGAACATGCAGTCAGACCGATCCAACTTTCCCAGAAGTTTCTTACTGTGTAACATATATCAGTTTTCAACATTTATCCTTTTTCTTTGAACATGCTTACAAAACGTAAAATAAAATGCATGTAGTTCTCATTTAAGTACATGTGTTCAATTATTCTCAAGCAATTCTTTTGTCACCAAATGTAGATTACTGGGCTACAGAGACTATATTATGGTGAAGAGTAGGAAAATCTTCTCAAAAAATTCTTTCCAAGCTTAAAAAAGCAGTAACATGGATCAAATAAGTATTAAAGAAGTTGAGGAATGAGAAAAAAACTGAATTGATCAGGAAGATTTTACATCAAAAAAATATATATATATACATACATACACAGGCATTTGTGCCTGTGAGCCTGTATGTGTGTGTGTGTGTGTGCGTATGTGTGTATGTGTAATGTCCTCCCTGCTTGAGTTATAAAAAGTTTTTAACAAAGTTATGAAAACAGTATATGAGTCAAATGTGCAGAGTCACTAATTTTATATATTTCCATGTCACCTAGTTTTTAATGTGTTATAAAATGACTTATTATAATAGATTAATCATTAGTACATTAGACTGATAGTCTGCAAAAACTTAGTTCTCAATGAACGATGTCAATATTGCTCATATGAAGTTTAAAATACAAATTTGGTAAAATATCAACACTAAAATAAATGATTAGCTAATAGAATGGAAAAGACGCATGGATTCAAAGGAATACAATTGAAGGAGCTAATAAGGAAAAGTTGGAGCAGAAAATGCACCTATAAAATCCAAGGGAAAATACCAGCAAATTTCTATTCCTACCAAATCAGAAATATTGAACCAATGAAGGGAAATCCTTAAAAACAATTATTTGCAAGAAAATAGAGTCTAAGATCATCTGCTTTATGAAGAAATGGGAAATGTTTTCATCATTCAAAAGGTGTGCAAGACACATCTTAGTTAAATAAGTAAAGCACACATTTAAATTATTTATTAGAATAAAACCCAGTTCTGGCTAGATTAAAAGGCAATTCAATTTTAATAGTATGGATTTAACAGACTGCTTTTTCTGTGAACTGAAGAAATTGTATTTCTTTGCTAAAATGAATGAAATATTGACCCAAACACCTCAATCCTAGGTAGATATATGATCCAAATATCGCTGAAAAACAGATGCATATTTTATAGAATCTGTGCTCTACCCGATGAAAAAAAATAATGGTGGACATATAAGTAAACAGGTTCAAGTCCTGACAAATAGCCAATAGCAAGAAACCATTACTTAATTTTCAAGAGAATGATCATTAGCAGAACATTCCATTTCCAAAGGAAAAAAACTGATAGCAGGCCCATCAACGTAGCTTTCTAACCTAACCATCTATCAGAGGAGAACCACAGACAACAATAGAACATATCTTATATTTCATCAGCTCTGCATTCAAGGGCATGATGTTGCTCCAGGCTGGGAGTTAATGAAAAAATATGTGCAACCAAAGCAAAGTGTTTCTCATCCAGTCCATTTCGCATTTGACAACTCATGGCTCCTTCCAAATTTTCCTCCACCTTTTTCACTTCCACATCTAGGGTTCCTCCAGTTTCAAAACCACAATCTGCAAAGTACAAGATAACCATCTCTTTTCTTTCCTTTACCAAGAGAAGCAATACTCATTCTCTTCTCTCTCTCATTTTCAAAGTAGATGCTCTCCATATAAAGCACCATTCATTTGTACAGTATTGTCCAAAGGGTTGATGGTATTGTTTTATAATGACATCCACCTTCCTTTCCAGTTCTCATGGAAACTGGAGGAAAAAATAATAGGAAAAAATTAGAAAATGCTTTGCTCCCAAAAAACTGCAAATTTAATTCCTACACCTGTGCATCTCCAACTACTTCTACTCACATACATACATTTGTTCTACCTCTACACTCATCAATCTTTCAAATGCAACAGTGGGCATACTCTGCCTTCTTCTAAAAGCAATAAGCAGATTGCCCTTTTTCAAAATTATTCTGTACTATTCTGTGGCCACAGTAGCACTTTTCACAGTTGGGATTATTCTCCACATTGTTGTATCCAGTCAAAGCCACTCAAGAATTCCTATGGTTCCAGCAGCACTAAAAATACATAACAGCCTCCTTACAATAATGGCTGTGAATCACAGCATTCCTCCGCTGACATAAGTAGTTAAAATAGTTGGAAAAAAAAAAAAGTTAAAACTTTTTAAAAAGTTCAAGTAAAAAAAAAAAAATGAAAAGGGGGTTGAAAAGGACTCCCCTACCGTCTAACAATATTAAAGTCTGTCTCAAATTTACAAACGTCCTCAGCAACATCAAATGCCGCAGCTTCAAACACACGCGCCAGCTTCAAGCCCGACAGCTTCAAATGCCGCAGCTTCAAACACGCGCGGCAGCTTCAAACGCGCCAGCTTCAAACAGCCTTGGGGCAGCCATCTTGCACACGCTCCAAGGAGCACAACCTCAGGGCCCTTAGGCGGCCACCCCATCCCAGAGGCCACACAGAGGCTTTGTTGGGGGAAAAATGGGAAGAAGAAAAAAAAGAAGAAGAAGAAGAAATATAATTTGCAGACATTAAATTAGCCCATAGAGGGAGCTCACATAGCCCCATAATTTCACAGTAATTGGAATCTCCTGTAAGTTAAAATGTAGCCTCATCATTTGTGAGAGTGAGCCTTCAGGGGTCAAAGAGAGCATGTCTTACTTCATACCGATCTCTGCATGCCTATAAAATGCAATTCCATTTAGACCCCCCTTGACCGTGTGTTTTGTTACCGCAACAAAAAGATGATGATTCTTGGCTACATGTTCTCCAAAACCAGCCCAGAAATTAAAGTGACTCGTCTATGTGTGCTGTTAGGGTGAATCCAACTGAATAAAGACCATAATAAGAATAAAGTTCCAACAATTAGAATTGTCATGGCAATAACCTAAATGTCCCCCATTCACGGCGTTCGGTTTAGAAAGCTATGTGCTCTCTTTCAACCTTGACTAGAGATACTCTTGTGGCTATCCATTTCTCTCCTGTCTAGAGTCCTTAAACCAGGCATGCTGCAATGTGCCTTCAGACAAAAGGATAAAACCGGAAAACGAAATGATACAATGGCAGGGAGCCTTTCAATAAAACATGAGAGGCACAAAATTCCAAAATTCTGTGGGAAGAAATACTGAGGAGAAGGTATACTCAGAAATAAAACAAACATCTAAATGTTTAGTAGAAAGTGGAAATCTATTATCTGCTCTTGTGAAACAAATTTTGAAAGGAAACAATAGTTTACATTTATGTAATTAGCAAATATTTAGAAACTTTAAATTTATGTAAAACTGAAATGGTTTCTGAAAACATGTATCCTTTGAAGTAAAGTTATTTCTATCTTAGAGTAAACACAAACCAAGAATGTGAAGAAAGCTCAAAATGTAGGGCATAATCAAGAATTTGACATATGTGTATTTTATTCTATTTGGGATAATCTATTAGGTGTTACGAAAAACATATCTACTTCATTTAAATTATTAACTGGCATGCTTGTATGTTAATACTGTTTCTCTGTAATATGCCTGCTTGTTTTGGGGGCTATGACTACATAACCTGCACTCTGTTTCCTATACTCTGTAGTTTAAAAATATATCATAAAATTTGAGGATTTAAGTGATGCTTTAAAATTACTGATAGTATATCAACAACTGTAAAACACAAACCATATATATATGTGGGGAATCATTTGCCTGAAGATGGGGCAGAGCTCAATTTCAAACCTATAATAATGATATCTAGCCAAGAGTCCATGTCAGAAATAAAAAATATCTGAATTTTATCCGAATTTGCCTCCCTACTCGACAATCTCCTCACTGTTTTATGTATTTCCTGTCCTAGAAATGCCTCACTTTTCTGATGTGGCTGATAGTCAGGTCCCTAATTTCCATCTCTCATTTCAGACTCAACAAGAAAAAAGTCAAAAACCTTGTAGATGCGATTCATCAACAACAATACCATACGAGTTCAGGTTTTCTTGGGCACTTAGAGCCAGATAAACTTGAGGATGCTCACCCAGTTTTGGCAAGCATTTGGGTCCCCAGGAAACCCACATTGAACATGATGGGTAAGGGGAGACTCAAAGGAGAATGCTTAAGGCTTAAGACTCAAAACTGTGTGCTGTTACAAATTGTGAAATCATTCACTAGTAATGGCATATACTTGCCATGGAACTATAAAGTCTTGTCAACTACACATCTGTTAAGTTCACGAAGGATAGCAGATAACTTCATCAAATATAAGCATCTATATTCAAGTATTTAAGACTGAATTACAGAAGATACTAATTGATGAATTATCTTAAAGTTACTAATGATCATGATCAGGAACAAAGGAAGTAATGCTTGCTTCTTATTACAAAGGATGTCTGGGTGGTTTGTTACTTGGCAATGAGAAAGTTAGCAATCAAGGGTCTTCTTCCAATGAGAAAAAAACAAGTAAGAAAAAGTGAGTGTAGCCTCTTTATTTCTAACCTCTTGTATTAGAAAAAATTTCAAGAGTCCTAATACAATATAATTACTCCATTATAAGCCTAAATATCACCTGACACATATTCCAAAACTAAATAATGTTGTATAAGAAATAGCATAAATAAATATATTAAAGACAGTAGTCCTCCTCCTTACCCACCCCTAACATTGATAAAGGGATAAAATCAAACTATAGAAATGAAAAGAGGTAGCACTTAGGTTTCACTTTGAACTCTGACCAAGCTTGATATCTGATGGTAGAAGATACACATCCTACAGGTGGCTACTGACTTTTCCCCAATAGAATAAATAAGACATCTTATTTCTGATAATCTTATAATAAGAATAGGAAATAAAAAGTAAGACTAAAATTATCTGGAATGCTTTCAGACTTAGAAGATTTGTTTATATTTTTTTATGAACAGAAGGCTAACCAGGAACTCTTTTTGATGGCATAGTTTCCTTGCTTAAAATCTTTTTAAAAATATGACTGTCCCTATTACCTACAGAGTTTCTGAGCATAAGTTAATTGATGCCCTTTTAGTGTCCTAGGATCATAAATATGGTTATGATTATACACAAGTACTCCATGTATAGATGAATGGAAGACTGGGCTGAATGTATCTGGCTCCACAAATGTTATTTTTTCATGAATCTTTGTGGTTCCTGTTATTTTTTTAATCGAAAGTTCAAAAGCATTCATGTTATTTGAGAGTTCTGGCTTGTTCAAGTGTATATAAAACAGATACTCTGAGAAAGACTGTAAGAACTCTGTGATACAGGCTCCTACACGCCATCTGCTCCAATGTCTAATCAGCTTTCTGATCATCCAATTTCAAGAACAGAGAAACTAAAGGTCAAAATTTTTACTGTAAAACAGAAAATAACTCCGAAAATAGATTTAGTTATCTGTAAATCTGACTTAAGAAGAGCATACCTTTCTCTATAGTAACAACTCAATGACTGATGATATAAAAATTAATACGAAGCCATTGGTTAGTTACTATGAAACTTTTCACAGTATTCCACAGGAATAACTTGTCTTCACTTAAATACATTTAGTTGGCATATCAAAAATATTTTCTATAAGGGGCAGCCTGGTGGCACAGTGGTTAAGTTTGCGCACTCCACTTCTGGTGGCCAGGGGTTCACAGGTTAGGATCCCGGACACGGACCTCCTTACCGCTCTTCAAGCCACACTGTGGCAGGTGTCCCACATAAAGGAGAGGAAGAGGGGCACCAATCTTAGCCCAGGGCCAGTCTTCCTCAGCAAAAAAAGAGGAGGATTGACAACTGGTGTTAGCTCAGGGATAATCTTCCTCACACACACACAAAATATTTCTTATAAATTGTTTATATTTGCAGACTTATTTGTAGACAAATAATAACGGAAGAAAAAATGCAAATTTTTGCGGGATAAACTATTAAAATGTATTTATACAGAGAGATTTCCTTATTCTACCACAGGAGAAGCCTGAGAGAAATTTGTGTAGAATTCATTAATCAAATTCTAGAAGATAGTAATATTTTCCATAATTGCCAAGGTAAAATAGCCTGAATATACTTCTAACCAAAATAGAAAGAAATGATATACTTCAGACCAAAGAGTAGGGGAACAAACAATGTTTGATAACAAATGGAATGCTTTAATTGGTGGGGGGTACAGTGCATGAATATGTAATATTAGACCAATTTTTCTTCCTTCAGAATATTATGAATCATAGCCTTTTAAATCTAGTGTGGCCATATAATTTATCCAAAACTGTACCTTTTGAGAGCATAAGGGGGCACTAGTAATAATTTCCCCTGGCCTGGGCAAACCAGCCTGCATGTTACCCCAGTTATACCAGGATAATATAAAATAGCTTCTCTCTAAGAGGAAGTATGGCTAACTCTTGACAGGTTTTGGAAAATTAGTTATTTGAAGGCTTCTCTGAAAAATAAAATCTGGAGCCAATTTAATAAACACAAGTTATAACAGATTCTGAAGGTACTATGTTGAGGACTTGAGCTTCCTCAGATCTACAGGAGTTGCTAGGCTTCATGTGTATCTAAACATCTTTCAACATCTGTCAGCTCCACTGCAATAAATTGCAAAAGATAAATGAAAAGGCAAACATTCAGGCATAGTATATGACTTTATAACTTCTTACCCATAAAGCAAGAAAGGATTACAATGGCCTATAAGACACTTCTTTTTGTGTATCTGAGTTATTGATGAGACTTTATATACATATACATTTTTTTTAAACCAACTGATGGAAATGTATTTTGTTATAAGTTACTCATGAATTGAAACATGCGTTTTTTGGCTTAACCATTTCAGAACATCTGTGAAATGCAAGTATAAAATGGAAATTGCTTAACAAACTAAGCAGTAAGATAGCTACGATTTTGTTTTCCCTTTGTCAAGGGAAAATAAAATAAATTTTCCATCAGTCGCAATGAGAGCTAGAGGGACTGATTATTCAAAATACAGTAGCACCTACATTTCTCCAAATATTCCCCAAGACATAGCATTTGTGCTGAGTATTCAATAATTTCCTCAAGCTGTACACCTGAAAACTATATGTCTCAAGTCTGGTGTTCATAATCTAGTAGACAACCACATGTGTTCACAGCCCATATCTTTGAAACAATTATTCTCTTGGGTATGCAAATATACTGGGTTTGCAACATGTTTATTCAAAAGAGTGGGAAGAATGTTTCTTATGTGAGCATCTGCAGGTTTCCACTGGAAATCTGCATACAACAAAACATTTCCCCATGAATTCTTTTTTTAAAAAAAAATGACAGTTATACCTCTTTTTAAGACTTTATCAAGAGTTAACAAAACTCAGTTTGGTACCAATTTTTCATCTAGAAAAGCACATGAAAGAAATGAAATTAAAGTATGTATGCTAGGACCTATTACCTGGATTATTGCTTGGATTTTTGCCTGACCTAAAGACACAAAAATCCAAACATCCTTGTGTTCCTAATCCATCAGCCTTTTCACCATACCCTAGCCACATGCTCTCCCACTGCTGATTCTGGCCTTAGCCTCATAACTGTTCAGCTATTTTCTCTTTATGTTATCAACCTGCTCACCAATCCCTGGGAATAGATAAATTTAAAATTGTTAAAAATATGTTATTTTAAAACACTCAAACGATCCATCACCATAGTAAAACGTATTAACGTACATGTACTGGAAATGGATATGTAAAGTACACAACAAAGAAGAAAATATATGCGATATTCAAAAGAGACAATAATAGTAAATGCTATAAACATACAAACATAAATGCTCAAGTTTATTGATTTGGTGTAAGGGATCTATAAATAACTAAAATGATATAGACAAATAACATCATACTCTACAAAGAATAAAACAACTATTTGTCTCAAACACCCAGGAGTTATTAACACATATTGACCATGTATTATTATCACACCAAAAAATTTTAAATTCCCAAAAGTGCATTTCATAAGGGCATATTTTCTTTTCCCAATACATTAAAAGCAAAAAGATAGAGAACTTCTATTTCCAATAATGATGAATTATTTTATTTAGATCAAACCTCCCAATGTTAAAAATTAAAATGCTGGATAAAATATCTTAAAATCCCTTTAAAGTCATTTAAAAGCTAACCAAGTGATGACAAACTACAGACACAAA
The DNA here is from genome assembly GCF_057802395.1 of Ceratotherium simum simum. Taxonomy (NCBI): domain Eukaryota; kingdom Metazoa; phylum Chordata; class Mammalia; order Perissodactyla; family Rhinocerotidae; genus Ceratotherium; species Ceratotherium simum. Next base: position 26,906,665 of record NC_141910.1, on the reverse strand, counting down.
CCTAAGGGTAAGGAAGAAGGAAACACAGAGATATGTTATACACATAAGCACCAAGTTGCCAAGGTATGAGCACAGACCTTGAGGGCACACGCCAAATTTGCCAACACGTGGTGTGGGCACAGGGGGAAGAAAACTAAGGCCTAGGACCTGCCAATAGCAGAGAGTCTGAGAGGAGACTGTCTCCCACATTAATTTGGGACACAAAGGGTTGTGTCCCTAATGTAAAAGTGATTTATAAGGAATGCCTTGTAGGTACTAGAAAAAAAAATTAAGAGAAAAGAAAGAAAAGGTGAAAAATGTTCCGTGAATAAATGTTGTCCTTGGCGAGCCTTCCAGCACATTTGCTCTCTAGAGATTCCTGAGAACTTCAAGCTTTATGTAGGGTGAAGAGTGCCTTCCGCCTGTCACGCTCACATGCACTAGTTAGAAGCAAATGTAAATCTTCTCTGGTGGGATGTGTCTTCATCTTGGCGTCAAAAAATATATATTTTCAAGGACACAGGCCAAAGTAACAAGGCACACAAAGAAATGGAACACTGGGAGCCAGAACCAACAGTAAAAGCGGACAGTAGAAACAGATGTGCATCAGATATTGGAATTGTCAGATAGAGTTTATGAAGCAACTACGTTTATTAGGTTTAAAGAAATAAAAGACATACTTGAAAATACCTGTGGGGAGTAGAAAATTTAAAAATGTAAAACATAATGAGTTGAAATTCATCCACCAATAGCAGATGACATTGTTTCAGAACAATCCTCTCACTGAAAACAACCGCACAATCTAGACCAATATATTTTTTAAATGTCTGTTTGAGGGCATTGGAGAGATACCAAGGTTCTAAGGAGAGAAGAAAAGCTCATCGAGGCGAGCCCTGTCTCTAGGACTGCTTTTTCCATCAAGGTAATGGCAAATTTCATGCAGGGTGAGAGCCTGAGAAGCTCAGCGGATCTGTTAACAGATGTGCAAGTCTGAAGAGACAAAATTTAGAGTTCTGGAGGAGCTGCCCTGATATACACCCAGGCTTTCAGTTTGGATTTCAAAAGGTTACATCCTAAAAGTAAGTAAAAATAGGAAATAAATCAGTCCTCACAGGTAGTGAAGCCCAGCTTCAAACCACTTCAATTTCTGATTGGATTAAAGTGACCCTATATTGCTAATGTCTCTACCCTAACTGCCTGTCAGAAGTAAAAGTAAATGTATTCTGGAGGATGAGAAGCTCACCTAGAGACTCTAGATATGTTTATACAGTCATATACAGTGTTCAACACTTAATCAAAAGAACCAGGCAGGGAAGAAAAGAAGACATAACTGAAAACTTAGAGAATGAACAGACCACACAAGAGATCTATAGGAGATCTAAGTAGTGAACCTAATAGACTCAGAATTTAAAATAACTGTAATTAGCTTGTCCTAGGAATTAAAAGATGATATTGAGAATGTTGGTGGAAAACTGGTAACCTGTAACTGTAAAAAAGAACTGGAAATTCTAAAACTGAAAAGCAATAATTTAAAAATAAGAATTCAATAAATAGGCTTAACAACAATTTAGATAAAGCTGAAAGAGAGGAACATAAATTGGAAGATAAATTAGAAGAAAATATTAAGATTAAATTATAAATATAGGAAAGGATAGAAAATACAAAAAAGAGTACAAGAGACAAATGGGACATGGTAAAAATATCTGAGTTCGAGGAAGAGAGAAGAGAATGTGTCCAAATAAATATTTGAAGGAATAACGACTGAAATTTTTCAAAAATTGATAAATTGTTACAAGGAACAGATACAAGTGAAACTATAAATTCCAACAAGAATAAATATGGGTAAAACAACACCTTGGCACATTATTAGAGAACTTTCAAAAACAAAAACTAAGAATAAATCTAAAAGCAGCTGGGAAAAAAGGCATTTACATTCAAAGGACTGAGAGCTATCTTAATAAAAATTATGTAAGCCAGAAAAATAATATAAAATAGAATGGTGTCTGGAGAATGCTTCCAAAAAACCCAACCAATCTAGAACTCTATATCCAGTGAAAATATAAGCAAAATAAAGTGTATTTTCAGAAAAATAAAAACTGAGAGAACTTATTAACAGCAAACTCATACTTAGAGAAATGTTAAAGAGGGTTCTGAAGTCAGAAAAAAAAAAGATATCAGATGAGACTCAGAGAAGCAAGAAAGTGTTTAGAGCAATTGATAGGGCAACTATGTGGATAAATCTATTGAATATTGTCTGAATGGAACAATAATAATATCCTTTGGGGTTAAAACTATATATACAATTAAAGATGTTAAAACAGTGGATGTAAGAAAAAAACTATATGTTGTATTTTAGTGCAACCAATAAAAGACAGGGCTAACAAGCTAATATAGGGGAAAATTTTTTTAAACAATAATAAAAACAACAAATCAAAAAGATGGCAAGAAGAGAGTGAAAAGAAACACAGAAGCAGAAAAAATAGAAAGGAAGTAGATAACTGATCAATTTTAACTCAAATATATCCAATATTACATTAAATAAAAACTGACATATTGTTATATTAAATACAAAAAGTAAAATATAACATATTTGTTTTCTATTAAGAGTAATACTATAAATATAAAGACATATAATTTGAAAGTAAAGAGTGGGAAAGATATTCCATATAAACAAACACTAAAGAAACCTAGCATAGCTATATTAATAACAGCCAAAGCACACTTTCAGACCAGATGCATTAGCAGAGATTAAGAAAAACCTATCATAATAATAAAAGATAAACAAATTTATATACCTATCTAAACATAGCCTCAAAATATATAAAGGAAAAATTAACATTTCAAAAAAGGAACAACAGACAAATCCACAACCATGGTGAGAGATTTTAAGAAAGCTCTCTTAATAACTGATAAAGCAAGTTGAAATAAAAAGCATTAAAGATATAGATTTGAACAATAGAATTACTAAACTTGACCAAACAAACCTATTATATAAAAAGCATCAAACAACTGCAGAATACCCATTTTCAAATACATATTAAATAATTGCTAAAACTGGCCAAATTCTGAGCTATAAGGAAAGATGCAACAAAATTCAAAGGATTTCAACTATAAAGAATATGTGAGTTAGCCAGAATGGAATTAAGTTTTGAATTAAAATAAAAAAGATAAAAAGAAATCTATATCTATGTACCTATATGGATATAAATTAATAAATACAGTGCTAAATAATCCATGGGTCAAATATGACATCAAATGGAAATTAGAAAATATTTTGAACTGAATGATAATGAAAATACCACATATCAAAAGCAGGAGGGAACAACTAAAGCCATGTTTAGAGAAAAAATTTATAACCTTAAATGAAAGGTTAGAAGGCAGGCTGAAATCGATATTCAGACATACTTCCAAAGAAATTAAGGAACAGTAAATAAACACAAAAAATATAAGAAGGAAATAATAAATGTAAAAACACAAGTCAAAGAACTAGAAAAAGAAACATACTACAGAAGAAGTGTACAAAGCCAAAATTTAGTTCTTTGAAAAGAATTTAAAATAGCTAACTCCCTAGGAGACTGATTTTCTTCATCAGTCTTAAGAGAAAAAATACAAATAGCCAATATTAAGAATAAATATGTGAATATTATTAATGATCCTACAGACTTCAGAAAGATCATAAGAGGATATGTGAACAATTCTTAGACAAGGTGTTATTGGACACAGCCACACTTCATTCACGTATTGTCTGTATCTACTTTCATGCTACAATGGGGGTGCTGAGTAGTTGCAACAAAGAATGTATGGCCTGCAAAGCCTAAAATATTTTACTATCTGGCCATTTATAGAAAAAGTTTTCAGAATTCCACTACAAATAAATTTAAATATTTAGATTAAATGAAAAAATCCTAGAGAAACCAAACTTGCCAATAAAGCATAAGATAAAATAAGACACCTAAAATCTACTCTGTTAGAGAAAATATATCAAAAGAAAAGAAGAGTAACAATTTCCTAAATATTTTAATGAGGACTTGATAACAATAACCTGACAAGAATATTATCGGAAAGAAAAATCGTATATCAATCTCACTCATGAACATAGATGTAATAAGTCTAAAGTAAATACAGCAAAATAAATTCAGCAATATGTACAGAAGATAACATATTACAACAAAGTTGGGTTTATTCATTTACTCATTATTCTCAGATGATATGGTTGTATATGTAGAAAAGTCAAAAGAATTGACAGATAAATTAATTCAATTAATAAGTAAATTTAGCAAGTTTGGTAGCTCCATGGTCATTATAAGGAAAATCAATTCTATTCCTATATAAAAGCAACAAAAATTAGAAATACGAAGGTTTAAAATAATTCATATTCACAGTAGCATCAAAAACTTCAAATATCCAGAACTAAACATAATGAGAGCTTCACAAATCTTCAAAAAATTAAGCAATACTCAAATATATGGAGGGATATAACATGTTTATAGATAGGACTCAATATTTTTAAAAAATCAATTCTCAAATTAATATATGGATTCAAAGTAATCCTAATCAATAACACAGCAGCATTTTAGTGAAAAACAAAGACAATGTTAAAGAATAAACAAAGTGGGAGGATTTATTCTGCTCAACATCAAGACATCGTAAATCCACAGCAATTAATATTGTGGCATTAGTGTAAGAAAAAAATAAATTGACCAAGGAAATGGATTAGAGAATCCAGAAACAGATACTCAATACGCAGACACTTGATTTATGACAAGGGTGTTACTACAGATCAGTGGGAAGAGGCTGGTTCTTTACATAAGTGATAATGGAGCAAATGGATATCCACATGGAAACAAAATGGATGAACTTTTTTTTTTTTTTTTTGGTGAGGAAGAGTAGCCCCTGAGCTAATATCCATTGCCAATCGTCCTCTTTTTGCTGAGGAAGATTAGCCCTGAGCAAACAGCCGTGCCCATTTTCCTCTATTTTGTTTGGAACACCACCACAGCATGGCCCAATAAACACTGTGTAAGTCCATGCCCACGACCCGGCGAACCGGGCCCCGCCAAAACGGAGCACGTGAACTTAACCACTATGCCACCAGGCCGGCCCCCTAAAATGGATGAACTTGTGTTTCCAGCAATGGGTAAATAAATACTTTGTACTAACCTGACAAAGGACAATAACCAAATGATCAAAAAGTGAGTTAATATACTTTCAATTTTCTTAAAAGCATCAAATAGCTAATAAGAGAGTGAAAAATTATCAGGCTGGGCTTAGAAGATGTAAGATATCCAGAGAGGAGAGCACAGCACTCAGAACTTTGGCAAGAGGGTAAGCTAAGTGGGATTTCATTGGTCTTGGAGGCTATAGTCTTGAGCCTACCAAAGGTGGAGACCCAGAAAAATAATCCTATTTGGGGTTGGGATTGCAAATGGCTGCATCCTTCAAGTAAAGTGAACCAGAAGTAAACTGGCCCTGGCTTCTAATCTTATGGTTTGCCCGGGAATTTTCAAACACTGAATATGGATAAGAAAATCACAGATTGCTATCTCCCCCATGGGCCAGGCCAAAGGAAATAAAAATTCTACTAAGAGGAAGACAGCATCACCTTAGGCCTCAAAATATTTTTTAAAATAGTGTTTTAAATAGAACTCCAAAAGCAAAAACCTGTAGAAAAAAAATGAAATAGGAAACATTTACAGAGCCACAGAAAATCCAGATGATGTAATTATTAGACACTGACTCTAAAACAACCTATTATGTTAAAAAAGACAAAAGCCAAATCTGAAAAATTCAGAAAATATATTAATGACAGAGCAGATCTGAGAGAGAACCAAATAGAAATTCCAGAAAAGAAATACAAAGACTAAAATTAAAAACTTAATAGATAGGTTTAAAAACTGATTACATATGTTTTAAGAGATCATCAGAAATGGAAACACATCAAAAGAAACTACTCACAATACATCATCAAGAGACAAAGAAAATGAAAACAGAATAGAGGGCAAGATATGCAGAGGATCCTGGTAAAGTGTAATACATACATACTTACATATATACATACACACATAATAAGACATCGAGGAGACTTGTTCAAAGTGGGACAGTTAGACTGACAAAAGATTTCTCAATTTTAAAAATGGAAACCAAAAGGCAAAAGAATTTTATCTTTAAAGTGCTGATATAAAACAATTACCAACCTAGAATTGTATACTCAGTGGGGAAATCATTCATGAACAAAGGTAAAATAAAGTAATTTTTTGACAAAAATCAAGAGAATATACTACCAGGAGAATTGCATTTCTATTTTCTTTAATTTTTAAGGAAGTTTTTATTGAGATACAATTGCATTTGACATTGTGTAAGTTAGGATGTACAAAGTGTTGATCTGATATACTTATATACCGTGTATGATTACCACCATAAAGTTAGCTAACACCTCCATCACATCATATAATTGTCATTTCTTTTTTGTGGTGAAAACATTGAAGATCAAGTCTCTTAGCAACTTCCAAGTATAGAATACAGTATTGTTAATCATAATCACAATGCTGTGCATTAGGGCCTCAGAACTTATTCGTCTTCTAATTGCAAGTTTGTACACTTTGACCAACATCTCCCCAGTTCCCCTACTCCCTCAGCCTCTGTTAACAACCATTCTACTCTCCGTTTCTATGAGTTTGCCTTTTGTCAGATTCCACATATAAGTGAGACCATATGGTATTTGTCTTTCTCTGTCTTATCTCACTTAGCATAATGCCCTTAGCATAATGCCCTCAAGATCCATCCATGTTGTTGCAAATGGCAGGATTTCCTTCTTTCTCATGACTGAATAATATTGTTTAAATGTCCATACTACCCAAAGCTATCCATAGATTCAATGCAATCCCTATCAAAATTCAAATGGCATTTTTCACAGAAATAGAAAAAAAATCCTAAAATTTGTATGGAACCACAAAAGACCCCAAATAGCCAAAGCAATTCTGAGAAAGAAGTACAAAGCTAGAGGCATCACACTTCCTGATTTCAAAGCTATACTACAAAGCCATAGTAATCAAAACAGTATGGTATTGGCATAAAAATACACATAGACTGATGCAATAGAACAGATAGCCCTTGTCAAATATTAGTTGGCTACCTGTGAGTTTATTTCAGTAACAAAAAACCAAACAATCCAATTTAAAAAATGCAGAGGAACTGAATAGACATTTTTCCAAAGACATACAAATGGCCAACAAGCACATGAAAAGGTGCTCAACATCACTAATCATCAGGGAAATGCAAATCAAAGTCACAATGAGATACCACCTCACATCTGTTAGAATGGCTATCATCAAAACGACAAAAGATAACAAGTATTGTAGAGAATGTGGAGAAAAGGGAATCCTTGTGCACTGTTGGAAATGTAAATTGGTACAGCCACTATGGAAAACAGTATGAAGGTTCCTCAAAAAGTTAAAAATAGAACTGCCATATCATCCAGCAATCCCACTTCTGGGTATATATCCAAAGGAAATGAAAACAGGATATCAAAAAGATATCTGCACTCTCATGTTTATTGCAGCATTATTCACAATAGCCAAGATATGGAAACAACCTAAATGTCCATCGGTGGAGGAATGAATAAAGAACTGTATTTTTTAAATCCCCAAAATTATTTTTCAGTCATTAGGAAGATAATCTCAGGTGGAAAGGCCAGAGATGCTAGAAGGAAAGAAAGAAGAAAGTGGCAAATATAAGAATAAACCTAAAATAAACATTATAAACACTGAGTTTATAAAACGTGATAGTAATAATTATGTGTTTGTGTGTGTGTATATTTTTTAAGTTACAAGACAACAACAATAATAAATCATTTGAGAGGCAGGCAAATGGAATTAAAGTATTCTAAAAGCCATGCATTTGGAGGGAGAAAGGTAAAGTATTAGTTAATATTAGACTTTGATAAATAAGGAGTGCATGCTGTAATGATAGGGTAACTACAAAAATAATTTTTAAAAGTTTTATATCTTCTAAACCAATAGAGGGAAAAATAGAATAGTAAGAAACTGTCTGTCAGTCCAATAAAAGACATGAGACAGAAAAAAAACCAAAAAACAAAATAGGTCTATAAGGACAAAGGAAAGTCACATAAGGACAAATGAAATGGAAAACAAAAACATGTCAGTTACTTCAATAGACATAGATGTACTGCATAATTCAGTTAAAAGATCAAAAAGTCAACTGGATTTACAACTAAATGCATAAATTAGTATTAATTTATTAAATAAAATACATATAAAAAACAATACAGAAAATTTGTTGTAAAAGGATAGGAAAATATAGCATGGGAAAAAGCTGTTGTAGCTATATTAATATCAAAAAACATGGACTTTAATGGAAAAAGCATTGCTATATGAAGGTTACATCATAAGTAAAAGGTCAGATTCAATAAAAACAGGGAAAACTCTAATTTACTATATGCTTAACATTGCTTCAAATTATATAAAGAAAAAAATGACAATAGAAGCAGGCAAACAACAATCATAGTGGCGATTTTAAAACACTTCTCTCACTATACAATAGAACTAGCAGGCAAAAAACAGTAAGGATATAAGAAGATTTAAAGAACAAAACTAATAAACTTGACCTATTGGATGTATATAGAGGAACGAGAGAATATATTTTATTTTTGAGGACACAGAGATTTACAAAAATCAACCATGTACTGAATGTGTACTAGCAACTCACAAAAAACATTTCAAATGTTTGAAATCATAGAGTATTTTTTCTCTAAATAAAATGAAGTTGTGCTAGAAACCAACAGCAAAATAACTAGAACAGCACATGTATTTGTAAATTAAGAAATGTCCTTCTAAATAACTTATGGATCAAATAATCAAACACAAAAAAGACTAGAAAATATTTTAAACTGAATAATAATAAAATACTACATAGAAATATCTGAGGGGTGTAGCCAAAGCAATAGCAGAGGAATATGTATAATCTTGAATGTTCATATTAGTAAAATAAAAATGCTGAAAACTATTAAGATTAGATCCATCCCAAGAAGATAAGGAGAAACACAAAAAATTCAAAGAAAGTTGAAGGAAGAAAATAGCAAAGATAAGAGCAAATATTGAGAGGATCAACAAAGGCAAATGTGTTTCTATGAGAAGAATAAGAATTTGATAATCCTCTGGTACAAATGATCCAGAAAAAAGACATTAAGTATATGAAAAGAGGAATTTAACTAAAGGTCCAAAAGACCTTAAAAGATAATAAGCTTTTGTCATAGACAATTATAAAATAATTTTTTTAAAAAGACAATTTTCAGGCACTGGCAGCAAAGAGCACATGACTTCAATTCCTGAGAGAAGGGAAGTGTCCAAACAGCCCCGTATTTACCCTAGTTTTCTCCTTGGGCATATTTTCTAATCTGCTGTTCATGGAAGTGGACTGCCACCAGTCTCACAGGGCAGAGGAAACAGAGCTGCTAATCTGTCTGAAGTTTGGGAGGCAGGGAACTAGAGAGGAGAAAGCCATAGATTAGGAGCTAAAAAGATGTCATATAGCGGTATCTTTGGGCTCTTGGCTGACTCTGATCAAGGAGAAGTTTCCAGGAATTCTAGTAGATAACAGCTACGGAAAGGCTGAGATTTGAACAGAGATTTCAGATGTTGCAGAAAATGAGGGAGATGTTGGAGTTCCACCCCAGCCAAAGGAAAAATCCTTGATGAATACTCCAGAGATTCTTTAGAGATCCCAGAAACATCATGCCCTAGAAGTAAGGCCTGTACTGTAGGATTAAGGACAATACCAAAATAGCCACACCCTATTATAGCTTAAAATCAAGCCTCCACATGATCTAGATTATCAGCCTGAAATGTAATTCCTTCCCAAAACAAAATTCAATCCTCATCAGTGGAAGACAAAATCATTGAAATTTTATAATATCATTTACAATGTCAAAAATACAATAAAATATTGCTAAATATGCAAGGAAGCAGGAGAAAGTGGCTGATAATCAAAAAATAACAGTTATCAGAAGCTTATCCAGAGATGATTCAGATATTGAAGTTAGCAGACAAGAACTTTAAAACGATTGTGACTAATATGATAAATAAAATTGAGGAAAAGATGGACAGAAATAGATGAAAATATGATGTATTTTAACAGAGAATTACAATCTGTAAAAGAACTGAATGTGCATCCTAGAACGACAAAATACAATATCAGAAATTAAGAATTCACTGAATGAGTTTAACAGCAGATTATGCACAGCATAAGAAAAGATAAGTGAACTAGAAGGCTTGACAGAAGAAAATCTCTTAACTGACTATATAAAGAAAAAAAGAAACCAGAAAGCAGTGTAACAGAGATTGGGACACTAAAAATGTACATTCTTTGCTGTCCCAGATGAACAGGAGAGAATGGGAGCTGCAATATTTGAAGAAATACTGGTTAAAAATTAGAATTTCTTGATATGATGAAAGACATCAACCTACATACTCAAGAAGCTCAGTGAACCACAGTAGGATAAGTAAAAGGAAAGCCATACCTGGGCATATTATAGTCAAGCTGCTGAAAACCAAAAATAAAGAGAATCTCTAAAGCAGTCAGAGTGTGAGGTGTGAGGGGAGTATTGTTCAGAAAATGACAATAAAAATGAGAGCCTACTTCTCAAGATTGGCCATCAAAAACAGAAGACAATGAAATGACATTGTTGGAGTTTTGGAAAATAAAATGCCAACCTAAAATTCTGCACCCAGTAAAAATATCTTTAAAAAAAAAAAAGAAAATCAAGACATACTCAGAGAAACGTATTGTCAGCGCACCCACACTACAAAAAAGACAAAACGAATTTCTTCAGACTGAAAGAAAATGATCCCAGATGGGAGAATAGATGTAGAAGATACGAAAAATATGATTAATGAAAATGTTCTAATATACATACATAAAAAATTATATCTAACAACTGCAGAATATGCAATTTTTTCAAGTGCCTAGGGAATTTTTAACACAAAGAACATATTCTGGACAATAAAGCAAGTCTCAACACACTTTAAAGGACTGAAGTTATAAAGTGTATCATCTCTGATGACCTTGGAATCAAGTTAGAACCCAGTATCGAAATGTTTAGTAATTAAGCAACATAATTCTAAATAACCATAGGTCATACAGACCCACATCCTCCAGACTTATGCCTATTAAACCATAAACCCAGGTCTACTAAAACTTAAGAAGAGAAAATTTTAGAAGTCATATGATTCTTAGAGAAATTAAATCAGTAATTAAATATCTATCCACCAAAAAATTCTAAGTCCACACATTTTTACCCCAGAGTTTAATTAACCATTTAAAAAGAACAACACAGATATTACATAAATTATTTCAAGGAAGAGGGGAAAAAATGGCAAAGATTTTCACACTGGATTTTTTTTAAACTATATGACATTTACAAGAGACAAATCATAGATTTAAAAAAAGTGAACAAGTTGAAGTTAACAATCCAGCTGTGACATAAGTTATAAAAAGATATGCTTGTGAACACTAATTAAAATAAAGCTATTATAGCTACAATAATACCAGACAAAGTAGATTTTGACGTAAGACATTTACAGAGACCAAGAACATTTTACAAAGAAAAATGTCAATCCACCAAGAATTTTTAACAATTTCAAATGTGTATCCAGCAAATAACATAGCTTCCAAACATATAAACCAAAAATTGATAGGACTCAAATAAGAAATAGAAAAGTCTGCAGTCATTGTAGGAGTCATTTACCACACTTTTCACAGAAACAGAACTATCAGGAAAAGAATCAGTGGGAATATGGAATATTTGAACAACATGATGATTATCCTGACCTAATGGATCTTTATAGAAAAATGCACCAAAAATACTAAATTATTTTCAAGTACCCCTGGAACATTTATGAAAATTGATGATATGAAGACCCATTCAGCTGATTTCAAAAGCTGGTTTATCAAGGATTAAAATTATACTTTGACTTCAGGGGAATTAAGCTGAAATCAATAATAAAAAGATAACTCAAAATATTCCCAAATGTTTGGAAGCAAAGCAAAACTCTTCTAAATAATGATCAAAAACATAATCAAAATTTAAATATATTTTACTCAGCTATAATAAATATGCTACATACTAAATTTTGTGGGATGAAGCTAACACTGTACTAGATGGATATTAAAACTTTACACGCATGCACATATTAGAAAATTTTAAAAGCCTCAAGATCAATCATCTAATTATCTACCAAAAGAAGTTAGAAAAGGAACAGCAAGTAAAACCAGAAGAATATAAAAATTACAAAACAATAAAAATAAGAAGAGAAGGGGCCGACCTGGTGGCGTAAGTGGTTAAGCACGCACGCTCCGCTGCGGTGGCCCGGGGTTCGCCGGTTCGGATCCTGGGAGCGCAGCAACGCATTGCTTGTCAAGCCATGCTGTGGCAGCGTCCCATATAAAGTGGAGGAAGATGGGCACGGATGTTAGCCCAGAGCCAGTCTTCCTCAGCAAAAAATGAGGAGGATTGGCAGATGTTAGCACACGGCTGATCTCCTCACAAAAAAAAAAAAAAGAAGAAGAAGAAGAGAAATTAATAGCATACACAACAAACATGCAATAGGGAAAAAAAATCAACAAAGCTGTGGTGGGCTGAATAATGGCCCATAAGATAAAATATCCAGGTCCTGATCCTTGCAACCTTTGAATATTACCTTTACTGGCAAAAGGGACTTGGCGTATGTGACTAAATTAAGGATTTGGGGAATGGCAGATTATTCTGGATTATCTGATTAGGCCCTAAATGTAACCACAAGTGTGTTAAAAGAGGGAGGCAGAGAAACATTTGGCTACAGAGACAGAAGGCAATGTGACAACTGAAGCACAATGCTGTGCTTTGGGCTATGAAGATAGAGGAAAGGCCACAAGCCAAGGAAGGCAGGAAACACAACTCTAGAAGCTGGGACAGGCAGGGCAATAGATTATCTCCTACAATCTCCAGAGGGAGTGCAGTCCTGCTGACACCATGATTTCAGCCCAATATAACTGGTTTTAGATTTTTGGCCTTCAGAACCATGAGAAAATAGAGTTGTGTTGTTTTAAGCCACCAAGTTTGTGGTAATTTGTTACACAGCAATAGGAAATCAATACAAATGCCAAAGTTTGGCTTTTTGGAAAAAAAATAAATGATTGGTAAACTTCAAATAAGACATTTAAAAAAATATTGAGAAAAAATTAAAAAGAACATTATACAGATTATAGATATTAAAAACGTAATAAGAGATTATGACCAAAATTTGCCAATAAATTTGAATTTTAGGTGAAATAGGAAATTGATTGAAAAGCACAACTTAAAAATGAATACAAGAAAGAAAATCTAATTTCTGTATTAAATAGTAAATCTATTAAAGAAATTTAATAAGTTTTAAAAACCCTTCCACAGATAAATCTCCAGCTCGGATAGCTTCACTGCTCAAGTATTCCAAATTTTTCAGAAATAGCACCAATCTTATACCAAACTTTCCAGAAAAAAAGAAAAGAGAATAGTTTTTTGAAACCAGCTAAATCTTGATGCCAAAACCAGATGAAGCTATTTCAAGAAAGGAAAAATAAAGCCTAACCGTCATAATATTAATACACTAATTCTAAAGAAAATATTAAAAAATAAAATCTAGCAATATATCAAAAAGAACAATACATCACAAACAGGTTGTTTTTTCCTCCCAGGAATGCATAGCTAGTTAACTTTAAAAATCCACCAGTGCAACTCACCTTATTAACAATATAAAGATAAAAAATCATACTCGTATCTCAATAGATACAGAAAATCGTTAGCTAAAATTAAAAAATAAACACTATTAAAACTAATGAATAAATTTTGTAAGGTCCTAGTCAATGCAATAAGGAAAATTAAAAAAAAATAAAGCACATAAGGATTAGGGAAAAATCATAAAATTGCCATTATTCATTAACAACATGATTTATTAAAAAATCAAAACTAGTTAATTTAATAATAAATGATTAATTGTTCATAAAATTTAATAATTATTAATATTGATAATGTTATCAATATTAATATCAAATATTACCTGTATCAATCACTATTAATATTGGTTATTATTAATTATTAAATTAATGATTCCATAAGGGTGCTGAAAATAAGATCAATATACAGAATTCAGCTTTTTCTATGTACCAGTAATGAACTAGAAAATGAAAATTTCAAAATTATATAAATTAAAATAGTACCAAAACTCATCTAACACATAGAAATCATTCTATAAAACATTGATTAAGAAATTTTTAGGGCCGGCCTGGTGGCTTAGTGGTTAAGTACATGCACTCCGCTACTGGCGGCCTGGGTTCGGAACCCGGGAGCACTGTCACACAGCTTCTCCTGCCATGCTGAAGCCGCGTCCCACATACAGCAACTAGAAGGATGTGCAACTATGACATACATCTCTCTACTGGGGCTTTGGGAAGATAAAAAAGGAGGAGGATTGGCAATAGATGTTAGCTCAGAGCCGGCCTTCCTCAGCAAAAAGAGGAGGATTAGCACAGATGTTAGCTCAGGGCTGATCTCCCTCAGAAGAAAAAAAAAAAAAAAAGAAATTTTTAGAAGGCCTAAAAAATGTTTGGGATATAGTGTTTTAGTAGAAATATAAAGGGCCAGAAATGATAAGATAATCTAGAAGAATAATTATGAAAGTCTTACACTTCACATGAGCAAGACTGATTATAAATCTTCACTAATGAAAACTGTTATATTACTCCAGGGATAGACACACAGGCTAATAGAACAAAACACAGAGACCCGAACAAATCCATAAACATACCCACGTATAGACAGTCACTTGATTTACGAGAAAGGTTATATAGCCTGTATACAACTGTGCAGTTGAAAAGGATGATCTTTTAAATTACTGGTGCTGGGTCAAGTGTGAAAATATGAACCTTGATTCATATACTTACTGTGAAAGATAAAACAACAAAGCCTCTATAACTTAACACAGGAAAATATGCTGCTGATCTTTTCTACATAGGACACTAAAAACCCAACTATAAAGGAAAAGATGGATAAATTGGACTGTGTTAAAAATAACTTCTTTGCACCTAAAGACACCATTAAGAGAGTAAAAATGCAAGCCACAAACAGAAGAATATATCTGAAATACACATACTAACAAACAAACAGAATTCAGGGTATATAAGTAATTCCTATATTCACTAAAAAAAGAAAGAGAAAAATGGGCAAGTCGCTTGAACAGGTACTTCACAAATGAAAACATCAAGATGACCAACAAACATATGAAAACAATTTCATTATTCATCTGATGAAATGTAAATTAATACCACAATGAGACACAACTACACACGCTTCAGAATGGCTAAAATTAGAAAATACTGATAATTCAAAGGGATGGTGAGTTGTGTAACGACTGGAATGCTCATAGTCTGCTGATGGCACTGCCCATTGGTACTACTTTGGAAAACTGGTAGTATCTGCTAAATCTGGCTATGCACACACATGACCCAACAGACTCACTTCCAGGTATATCAGAAATGCATATATATGTGCAACAAAGGGCATGTATTATTGCCCTTTGTTCACTGCTTCACTGTTTGTTAAAAATTGGAAACAGACAAATATCCGTCATGAGTATATATAGATCTATAAATATACAAGAGAATAATAAACAGCTTTGATAATTAACAAAATATTGCTATATACAACCACATCAATGAATTTCATAATGTTGTGCAAAATTAGCTAGACATAAAAGAATACCTAACACATGAATCATTTATATAAAATCAAAATATAGGCATAATCTAGAGGTTTAGAATAATACAATAAAAATCCACAGTGTCGTAGTAATAGTCCATAATGTTAGAAGTTGAACAGTGGTCACATTTGGGGGTGGGGTACGATGATAAGGCGGGGCATGTAGGAGGCTTCTGGAGCTGCTGCTATCATTCTATTTCTTGACTATGTAGGGGTCACATGAGTGTTTCCTTTTGTAAGTATTCATTGAGTTGTAAGAATTCATTGAGCCACTAATGATTCGCACACTTTGTATGTTCTACTTCAAAAAACATTTACCTTTAGCAAAAGAAAAAGATAATATTTCTTCATGATCTCTGATTTGGAAAATGTTAATTCTCATGATGTGCATTATTTTGAATTTACTATTTTATTTATTCACTCAATACATATTTATATAGCATCTGAAGATGGTATTGTTAGAATTTTCTCCTTGTTACTAAATATTCTTTGAAACTTATTTTTAATGACTGCATAATACATCATATATGTATGATTTTATAGTATATTTACTCTTTTTTTCTAACAACTGAGCATTTGCATGGTTTACAATTTTACACTATTATAAATAGCGCTGAGATGAATATCCTTGTATTTTAATTTCTGACAATCCATAAAAATATACATTTGCTGGGCCTAAGGGGTATGAACATTTTTTCCCACATTGTTGTACAGAAAATGTGTACTGATTTGCAGTCCCATAGTCTTTCTGTGGTTCTTCCACAGAGGTTGCAAAAAAGTGACGCTCATGGCGTGGAATGCATTTTCTACATAACTTAATATAAGGATCCTAGAAAAGGGTAGCCATTGTTCCTCGTTGTGTGAAATTAAAATTAACCCAGATTCCCAACTCTCATTTTTGGGCTTCAAACACATTTTAATTTATATAGTTTGCATCAAAGGACAGTCCTGGTATAAGTGACCCATTCTGTAGAAAGAACATGGATTGTAAGGAAAGCCTGACCCATTTTAATCCCAGCCCTGCCTCTTGCTACCCATTTGAGTTCGTAAGTGATTTCAGCTATCTGAGCCTTAGTTTCCACCCATGTAAAAGATAATCATAAATACTACATAGGATTTCTGTGAACGCTAAGTGATATAATATGTATAAAGAGCTTAACATAGTGCCCGGCACAATTGTTATTCACTAAGTAGTTTTTTTCCCTTCTCAATCACGATACACTTTCAATTATCCATAGTAATGGGTCAAATGGCATAGATAATTCTAAAACATTATGTCACACCAGACTTTTTGCTACTGATGATAAAATAAAAAGGAGCTGATTTATTTCGGTTTCTCCACCTATTTCTGCCCTCCTAGCCAAAGTAAGGAAAACAGATAACACAAATTGCAGAATCCATCTATAAATAATTAAGAGCTGGTCTTGGGTCTTATTTTATGCTCAAAAATCTGAATCATTATGAAATTAAAAGCCCCTTTGCAAGTTGGGTTTTCATTGGACCTTTCATAAGTAACTTTCAAATGTCTTGCTTTTTAAAAAAAGGCCCTTTAAAAATCATATCAGAGGTTAGGCAAGGGTTCTACTTAATATTTTTTTTCCATGTGAGTACTATTGTTAAGACAATTACCACTGATCACCTTTTAATGATATTTCAAAACCACTTGAATATTTTTAAAAAGGTCATACAAAGCTACATAACTTATAAGGCTGAACAGCAGAAACGGGGCTTTTGCATTTGTTCAGACATGTACCACGTTTTAGTTCCTACAGGCTCACAGACGGTTTTCTCCTTAGCAGTTTGCCAAATGTATTTTAGAATGTCCAAAATTTAAAATGTTGATGTATGTGAACCAACTACATAATGAAAGAATCCATGCACCATTAAAATGATAATGTGAATCACTTTTTATTCCCCTCAAATATGCTAAGTGCAAATAACTAGATAAGATGCAGAAGATCAGAAAGGTAAAAGGGTAATATTTTGAGTGAAAAGATAGGTAGACTTCCCCAGTCAACACTGACTTGCTTTTTTTTTTTTTTTTAAAGGATTCCTCTTTTCCTTTTTGTTGCAAATATCAAATTATGACCATGGAATATGTATAACATGCTAGAATGCAATTCCTGATTATTCAGAGCCTAATCATACAGTTTGTGTTTTACCCCAGCCATTTGCTTCTACTTTTCCTGCCTGCTGCCTGCCTTTTGCCATTTCACTGCTCGTTAGTCTTTGGCCAGAAAGTCCCAGAAAAATAGCGTTTAAAAAGAAAGAGGTGGGGGGGAGGCAGGCCAAACCATTTGAACTTGTTCCAGTTTTGTCTCAAGTTCCTGAAGGAAGAGCGAAGGGTACAGGTTCACAAAAGATTCTTAGATTTTCCTCCTATTTTCCCAACCCTCCACACCTACCCCCTACTTCTATTAATACTGTAGAGATACTCATTTTGTGCACTTCCTGCTCTTCAGAAGGGAAGATAGCTACCTGTTTTAAGAAGAAAAAGAGTCTAACATACTTTGATTTTGTTTAAAAAGAATATTTTCTATTCTGTTTGTGCCTAAATAGGGTATTCTAGTCACCAATTCCAATGTGTATGTGTGGAAGAAAGAGATTCCCCACACCAACAAGCAATTCTCGGACACCAGCAGGGTGTCCTAGATTACCAATTTATTATAAAGGATACAACGCAGGAACAGCCAGATGGAAGAGATACATAGGGAAAGGTATGTGACAAGGGGTGCGGAGCTACCATGCCCTCTCCGGGCTCACCACTCTCCCCAAATCTCCAAGTGTTCACCAACCTGGAAACTATCCAAATCCCATGCTTTTGGGTTTTTACGGAGGCTTCATTACATAGGCATGATTGATTAAATAACTGGCCTTTGGCAACTGATTCAACCTCCAGCCCCTCTCTCCCTCCCCAGAGGTCAGAGAGGATGGGACTGAAAGTTCCAACTCTCTAATGACATGGTTGGTTCCTCTGGTGACCAGCACCCATCCTTAGGTGATCTAGGGGCATTCCAAAAGTCACCTAATTAACATAACAAAAGACACCTTTAACACTCTGTCACTTAAGAAATTCCAGGGGTTTTAGGAGCTCTGTGCCAGAACTCTGAAGAAGATCAATTATATATTTCTTATTATAAATCACAATATCACAGTGCTCTAGAAGAAAATGGCCACTACTTGTTCTGGCTTAGTCACTAAAACACATTGCATATTTCTTGACTACTTCAGAATTCATCTTCCTCATATGGAAAAACAATTATTAATAACTATCTACTTCCTAAGAGTCATTCATAATGATTGGTTGAGATAACAGAAGTAAATCTTCTTTGAAAAAGTAACTTAAAGACCCATGTATATGAGTAAATGTGAACAAACAAGAATTGTTCTTACGAAAAGGTACAGTGGAAAAAATAACCAAATTTGGAACCCATTGGGCTTGGGTTGAAATTTCAGTCCTGACACTATGCTTGTGACCTTGGACAAGTTTTTAAACATCTCTTAATCTCCATTTCCTTGTCTGTAATGAGGATGATGATAATACTAAATGCTAGTGAGAATTCAGAGCAGCTGGAACTCGCACACATTGCTGGTGGGGATGCAAAATGATTTAGCCCTTCTGGAAAAGTTTGGCAGTTTCTTATAAAGTTAAACATACACTTACCATATGACCTAGCAATGCCACTCTAGGTATTTATCTCCCCAAAATGAAAACTTATATTCACAAAAACCTGTATGTGAATGTTTACAGCAACTTTATTCATAATTGCCAAATCCCAGAAACATGTTCTTCAACCAGTGAATGGATAATCCAACCATGGTACATTCATACAATAGAATACTACTCAGCAATAAAGAGGAATAAACTATTGATTCACACAACATGGATAAATCTTAAATACATTTTGCTAAGTGAAAGAAGCCATACCCAAAAGTGTACGAATTATATTATTTCATTTCTATGACATGATGAAGGGCAAAATTATAGGGATAAAAAAAATTAGTGTCAAGGATACAAGGCAGTGGGAGGAGCATTTTACAAGGAGGCAGCCTGAAGGTGTGTTGAGGGTGATGAAATTGTTCCATATCATGACCGTAGTGGTGGATAAATGGCTTTATACATTTTTCAAAACCCATAGACTTGTGCATACCACGAAAGATGAGTACATAAATTTTTAAAAATCAACCAGGATGTGGGGGGAACTCAAAGTGAAATAAAAACTATAACAAATGAATGAACTATATTAGAAATGAATAACATAACCACAAGGAATGTGGAGGAAAAGGAAAGAATTAACCTAAATTACTTTGTAAAACAGTATTTTGGCTGATGTTATAAAACTAAAGTCAAAAGATACTCTACACAAACACTATATTCTAATTAGCAAATGTGTTTCTCACAGTGGAATGGATCAGCCAATCTGGAACTACCTGATGTGTATACTAAGGTTGATCCAACAGGTAAACATACTATAGATAGTAAGAGCCAGATTTGTCACTGTGAGAGAAAAAAGTTACAAATATGGAAGAGGGAACCTTATGGTGTTGGATTGGAATAGGAAGTATCAGTGTGAACTCATTTTTTAAAATATAGATACAGATAAATATAGTAATAAAAATATATGTATGTATATGCATGTGTTATTGTACATACATTCTAATTTCTAGCTCTGTCTGCTAAGAAGCACTAGAAGCAATGGCACCCTAGTAGCAATGAGCATACCTAATACCTAGATCTTAGTTTCTAAACACTATATTTCAACAAAAGAAACCATGACTTCTTGGTGAACTGGTTTATTCCTGGTCTGGGGTGGAGAAAATTAAAGATGAGTCTAGAGCATCTTGTGGTACCACAAAGTAGGAAAGTGCTCAAAAAAGATGTGAACACGTTGAAAGGATACAAGCACCAGCATGAAAGACTCTACATGGCCAAGTTGGGACAATTTGAGTGACAAAATAAATAATGACAGCATTGGATTAACACCTATAGAATAAAATGAGTATCTGTGAGTCCACACTGATAAGTGGAAACAAAAATAGGTGGAAACAAAAAATAAATGGGGAAGAAGGGATGGCTCTTCCTTACAAAATAATTGCAATTTATAAGCAGAGAAGGAATGCAGGAAATAGAAAAGTCATCATTAGGAAATCACAATAATAATTGTTGCAAGCAAGATCCACCAATGGATGCTAAGCTTAGTGAGTGAAACAGGATATTTGCATAGCCTCAAGAAAAATCCCCCAAGATATTTATTAATTACAAATGGAAAAATGTAACTTTATAGTGGGAAACCCAAAGACACTATCTTTAAGATCACTGGAATAAGAAACATAACATTGTATATCTCCTGATATGATACAATAAGAAGGGCATATCACTTCTGCAGTATCCTTGCCAAAAATGCATAACCTCAATATAATTATGAGAAAACATCTATCACAAATTGAGGGGTATTCTACAAAATAACTGACCAGTACTCTTCAGAAATGTCAAGGTCACCAAGACAATGAAAGGCAAAGGAACTGTCATATGTTGGAGGAGACTAAGACATTACAACTACCCAATGTGTGGTATCCTGCATTGGATCCTGGAAAAGAAATTGGATCCAGAAAAAGAATTGTAATAAAAAACTAATGAAATCTGAATAGTCTGTAGTTTAGTCAACAGTATTACCCAATGTTAATTTCTTCATTTTGATCACTGTACTATGATTATGTGTGACATTAACATTAAGGAAAGCTGAGTCAGAGGTATACAGAAATTCTGTACTATTTTTGCAATTTTTCTATAAATCTAAAATTATTTCAAGAGAATTTGAAAATTATTTTGAGTAATCAGAAAGTGAATTAACTCCTTCTGAATCATGCCATCAATCCAGAATAGCTGAACATCATTTTCAACTATTGAAGAATCATTTTGATATACGACATAACACTAAGTAGAAATGAATTTTAAAGGATAATATTGTCTTGTTCTAGTCCTACCTGACACTAAAGGTCTTTGGCAATTTTATTTGGGTATTTCTTGCAAAAGCTAAGATCTCACTCTGACATTTACATATCGGTGTCCTAATGCTGTTTGGGCATGGGGACAGTATTAATTTATTCTATTTGCTCTTTTGGATAGGAAGGACGAGAATAAATTATAGATCTGAATCAAACCCAATCAATGTGTTCATTTACCTGGATTTAAAATGAAGAAAATATCAACTATTCAAGGATTAAAAAAAAATCATTCATCCAAATGGTTGGATACTCTCGGCAATGAGTTTTTAAAAATAAAAGTTAATGCTACCAACATCCCTGAATATGATAAGACTGCATGTTTTTTTATTTTTTTTAATCAATACATTCTCACACACAGTCATTTCAGAGCTTATCTCATTGCCAAGGTATGGGGAACAACACAGTTGCTATATTTTGTCAAGTCAGTTCTTTCTCATACTTGATCTTTTAAGTATGATTTTCTAAAGTTCAGTAAAGATAACAGTTGTGGGCTCTGTAAAATAGAACACTGGAGGAGACACACAAAAGACATGTGACCTCAACAGCTCCATCTATTATTTGAAAGTGTGTGTTTTTCACAAAAGTTTTAAGGGCAAGACTTTTTTACTTATTTTTTTAACCAAGTTTTATACTTGCATCATAAGTGTATTTTTCCCCCCTTGACTCAAACTCCACATGAAATTAATTTGATGGTCCCTGTAAAACATATATCTTTTTGACAATTTCATCAATTTTAGTCTTATCAATAGATAGAAACCAAAGAATATCTCTACCGTTACCAACTAGCAGGATTTTTTGGATGAACATAATTAAGAGTTTAAGATCTCTATCATCTATTCATAGGTTTCTGAAGAAAAATAAGTGATGTATTGAGTTTATCAGGATGTCCAGAACAGCTATGTCTTCTGAATTTTATAAGCATTTTACAAGTTTTTCCATTTTGAATCAACAGTTGCACATAGACACTTGCAAGCAGACAACCTCGCTTGCCTCCTTTCGTTTTGGAAATAGAGGCTTCATTCTTTTACTGGCGTGCTCTGAGTTAGACATAAATCAGAATTCACTAGTAGCAAGGGAGCTCTGATACTCTAATAACTTTACAGCAGCAATGGTCAAATTGCATTCAGATCCCTTATATGAAGAAGTTCACCTGAGACACAAAAAGTACAGAGAGCAGGAATTACAAGAAATGCCTAGAATTTCTCAGCAAGGTGTGTTTTGCAGTCAGCACACCAGGTAAAACATGCTTTATCAAATATTTATTATGCCACATTAAGTTAAATGTGGCACGTGTAAAGCATAATGTTATTAAAATGTCAGTAATGAGCTATATACCATCAACAAAAAAAGAACTTATTTCAATCCACATTTATTAAAAAGATAAAATCTTCTATAGCTTAAATCTATCCCATAGAATATAACTGTAGCATCAACTGAGTTGAATGACAAAGGAGATCGTGAAAATGTAAGATGAAAAAATAATATATTAATGGTAATAGCACAATTATCTATTGAGTGAATACTACATATCAGTAATACATTCGGTGATTAATCTGTCCGGTTCTTTAGATTCCCTAACCTTCACAGTAACGTAGGCAAGTTCAGTATTATCTCCATTTTGCAAACGAAGAAAATGAGACTCAGAATTTAAGTGATTTGCCCAAAATCATACAACTAGTGATTGTCTGGCTTCCCAGTCATTATGCTTCTTCTTTCACATGATTAGTTTCCCAAAAGCCCTACCATTCTTGAGAACTCATGGAAAAGGTATCCTAGGTCCCTACTAAGACATTTCTAATACTGATGAACTGCCATATATCCCATGGCAAAGCTTGACTTCAGCATCCACACTCTGAGGAAGTAAAAAATTACATCAGATGGAAATTACTATAAGATGTTCCTTTCACTCTTTTCCATCTGTCAAACACCTTTTCTGATCATCTAAATTTCCTCAGGCCTCCCCAAGTCTGGAGTACAAATGATGCCACATTTACAGAAATGCTTAAATATCACTGGCTCATTGCACTTTCCAGTTTCCTCAAAGATTAACCTAAACCTTTCTCGGTGTTCCCAGACTCACAAGTGCTCAGACGTAAATTGGTGCCCCACTCCTGCCTATGTTGTATTGTCTATGATCTATATCAGAATGCCGTTCTGCTAGGCACAGTCATCCTCCACCTCAGTTACTGGTCAATCAGTCTTGCCATGACACCAGAAATACGTTTTGGTGTGCAAAGGAGTTAGATGGTTGGGGGCTGGGGGAAAATAATTTTTTTCCACTTTATGTCATACTTTGTAATCTCATCTCTGAATTAGTGGATTTATTCCTAGAATCTCAAAACTTCCCTCCTGAACACTATGCCTTTATATTCTGGTTCTTCTTCTGGTTGTGATTCTAGACTCCTCTCCTTCCAGACCTTAAATCAGTGCAGAGGCTTAAGATGGGAAAGTCTTCATTCTCTCTCATCTCTATACTCAGCACCTCCTCACAGTGCTGAAGATTCCTCACCTTCCTTTTGAGTTTAACACACACACACACAATCTTATATATAACCCAATTCAAATAAATTCCTAGAATGATTACCAGCACACTAGTTCCATAATTAGACAAAGGTTAAATTGAAATTTGAGATCATCATGAATACCCTGCAATCTGTCTCAAATTGGACAGCTCCTACTTATCTTTCAAGACCTCTGTGAACTCTTTCCTTATATCCCCCAAGCACAGCTGGTCGATCTCATGTCCTTTGACACCACCCATATTCTCCATATCATCTTTTATTTTAATGACTTACTTAAGTATCTATTTCCTTTTATAGATTCTGAGCTCCTTGAGGGTACAGACCATTTCTTATGCAACTAGCACAGTGCTGGCATCCCTAGCACATTCCTGTTTTAATAAAATGAATAAATGAAATAATTCATGATAGAAGTCACACAAGAAAATTGGTCTTGATATTCCATTTTAAAATCTTGGGCTTTGGTCCTATAGCAGTTAAAAGAAAGATTGCAATTTTGGTGTTGACCCATTCACCAAGACCTAATGGTGAGCTCTACATTAATATAACTTAAATAAGTTCAATTCTGTTTAGAAATACTTATTGAGTGGCTACATGACAGAGACTATTAGTATAAGATTCTGAAACAAAAAAGTTAACATAAGAGCTAAGATGATTTATGGCGTAACAAAGATTAAAACAACATGCTATGGAAATATAGAGAAAGGAATGACAATTTTTGATTCAAGATTTCTCAGAAGAGGTAAATCTTGAGCTGTTTCTGAAGTGGAAAAGAAGGACATTCGAAGGGAAGATAAAACCAGAGCAAAAGCCCAAAGATTGATGAATATGTGGAGTAGCCAAGAAACAACAAAGAGACCAAAATAGCTGCTATTTAGGGTATATGGCTGGGGTGTGGAGGGAGAAAGTGGCCTAGAAAGTGATGATAGAAATTCAGGAAAAGACAATTGTGGGAAGTACTCATTAAATCATTTCTATTATTTATATACTGAGGAAGGCAAAAGGTTTTTGAGGAGAATGACCTAGTATTTCAGCAAAGTAGCAGATCAGTATATAGAAATATATTAGAATTTACAGTCATTGGATATACTTTTAAGAGACACCAACTACCAGTACTCTGTTCTTTCACTTCAGTTCCCTGGGAAGAACTCTCAGTCATCTTTCTCATCCTCAGGATGTGCACACTGACAATCAATGCAATGTTAGTGATCCTTTCTTTGAGGCACGTTCATCATCTATTCATCTCCCCCAAGGCAGCTAATATCAGAAAGGAGTCTCTGAGTGTCTCCTTTTCTTCAAGATTCATTTGGAAAAGTTGGTTACTTATTCATTATTGGCTAAACTGCTTTATCCAACCCTGGGAGACAAAGTTTAAGAAATCACAGAGCTAGTTCTTATTTGATTCTAAGTCACACCATTGAGATTTTAACTTGTCATCTCCTGAAAGGGAGAAATAATCAACAACATTCTTCATAAAAACTTCTCATTCAGAGTTTGGTATCTGCTCTCATTTCCTTATCTCCAAGAGGAAACAACCATAAAGAGAATTATAAGAAAGCTTTATACAGGGATTAGTCTGAGAATCTAAATAGAAATTAATAAGGTCTGGGCTAAGTCACCAGGAAAGAAAAGAAAGAAAAAGACAACGAAATTCTAGATATGTAGATTAGAGCTAGAGAGATTTGTCAAGATTAATATTAATTATGAAAATGAGCTGAATCTGAAATGTCTGGATGAAACTGCCAAAAGCAGAATGAGATCAGTGCCCAAAACTGAGCCTGAATACATTTCTATACCGGAGGGTCCAGGGCCAGAGAATGAAGGGACCGCTGGATAATAAGAAGGAGATGTAAGAGAGAAGAGACAAACCAGGAGAGTAGCAAGAGTTTTGCAAAGGGGTAGTAAGCTTCATCACATGGTGGAGAAGGAGATCCTCCAAGGTGAGCATTAAGACAATCATTTGCTTTACCTAGAACTGAGATGCTGTGTGACTCATGGCTAGCACAGAGTCATGCCACAAGAGCCATAATTGCTCTTTGTGGTCAACCACTACTAGTCCATTTTCTAAACTCATCCTTAACAGTCAACTCCAAAATCATCAGCCATGTCCTTATTAGGACATCTCTAACATTATGATCATTATCCCATTGAGTGCCCCTGTGAAAATTAAATACCAAATTTATTATGTTATTCTCCTTCTTAATGACTTCCTAGAAAAAGAATGAGGGGAAAGAAGTGTCTCTTATAAATGGTCTATCTCAAATTTCTGAGTATTCTTAATAGTCTTTGGTAGAAAAGAAGGAGATACCAGAAAAAAATCTCTAGCTGGGCAGTGAATATTTTCTTTTATCAGTGTCTTCACTCACAGATCACCTATTGCTTCCCCTCCTTCCCCCTAGTCCCTTGCAGCTTAAGTTTTCCTAGGTTATCATTGGAAATCTCAAGTCAAGTGAAAAGATAAATAACTCTTGTATTAGCAGAAGTATAGAGCAAATTTAGCTGCCAGGTATGACTGTTCAGTTTGGGCTAGCAAGGTCACTGAGAAAGACTAGGTCTTGCTTGGGTTGGCACCAGCTGAGCAGGTGAGCAATATAAACTATGGGTGAGAGTAGATCAGTGCTGTGCAGTGTCCCAAAGGACAGGCAGCCGGATGGCTCTGCCACGCCAGATGACCAGCTATGGACATAACTCTAAATAGGGAATTGTGTTTGTCAGCCTTCCCCAGAGATACCGAAATCAGTGTTCCATGGACAAGCCCACTGAATTGTCATTAGAGCAGATGGAAGCCCGAGTTCTCATACTCCCCAGCCTTCGGTTAAAGTTATTCTTTGGGTTAGTTAGACCTAAAACTCTGAATTGTCCACATCTCCCGCCCAAGCCTATCTGATTTCCAGGGGGAAAAAATCTCCAAAGTAAATTAAATGGGAAACATTTGATGAATTTAAATAGAATTTCTGTGGTCTCCTGCTCTATGACACATACATACTCCTCAAAATCTCCATCGCTTTCAGCACTCCCAATGCCTGTTCATTATTTTTCTGGATGTGATTAGTTTGTTTAATCTTAATAATTCATTCAGTCTAGGATGCCGCCAAGTTGGAATATCCTTTTCTGAATTTCAATTCTAAAGAAAGAACATCTCTCCTTTGACTGGAAGAAACTGTGCCTATGTCCCATGTGATAAAACTCTGATGAGACCCTGATATGCTGAAATATAGACTCTTCTTCCTGTAACCAGATATGACCCTTCAGAGCATAACTGGCTCAGCAGCTAGAGATCACAGGAGACCCACTAAGGCTGAGGACTCTATCGTTATGCTGAATATTTTACATTCTTTGTCATCTCTAAGATACTGCTAAGAAATTATCTCATTATTTGTTTTTGTTAATCTACACTAATCAATAACAATAAAATATTCTTTAAAGTGTTTGTTGAAACTTTTAGCTTTGTAACTATACTCTTTAAACCTTAGGAGAGCAAAAGAAGGAATGAGTACCCTTTTAGGGTACATGAGCATATTAATAGCTTCTGATTGAGGAACAACTCTAGAAATTTAAAAAATAGAGCCTCACATAGGAATGTTCCCTTGGAAAAATAATACCTGGAATTTCACACACAGCTTTCTGATAGTCTGGCTTTGACTCAAGGAAATAATTTGGAGCTCCTAGAGAAGGTCTGTCAGAATTTACATGGATTGTTAGAACTCTCTAATAATCCACTCTTCCAGATTGTTCTAAAACCATTCTCAACATCTTCCCTGAATCCTTCCTTACCTACACTTGCAACACTTTCCCAGTATCCTGAATGGTTTAAACCGCTAGCATGCTAAAATGATTTAAATACACTTTGATAGAAATAAGAGATGATATGTTAACTCATAAGAAATGGCCAGTTTATAGTTCAAAAAGTTTGAATATCAGCAATTTCATATGATTCAACTGAATATATTTATTCACCTATATCTATAGATATAGATATGTAATCAAAACTGTCATTTGGTAGATCCAAACTGGTAAATATCAAGTAATTTCATATGTTTCAACTATGCATGTGTTTATGTGTATATCTTCAAACCTAAACGATTGAGGATTTTTTTTAAGATTAATAGAACTAATGCTTGAAATTCATGGTGAATTATTTATCCTTCAACAAATATATTAGAGTGCATTGTAGCAAGGTCAATTACTTGGTTGTGATATTGTACTATAGTTATAAAAGATGTTACCATCAGGGATGGCTGAGTGAAGGGTGCAGGGGACCTCCCTGCACATTTTTTTCCAATCTCCCATGACTCTATGATGGTTTAAAAATAAAATTTTAAAAAAAGTGTATTATAAATATTTTCTGCATTTCATCAATACATTTTAAGTAAAATTTAAAGCAAGTTTTCTTTGCAAGAATTTTTATCCTTGCCATTCCAATGGACGGAAACGCATTTCACACAGATATTTTAGATTAAAATATATGTATATTTGTGTGTCTACCCACGTGTAGAGAGTGATCTAGAAATATGCTGCTTATAGTTGCAATTTATTTGCATGGAAGTGTTCAAGTGTTACTTTGAAAGACCTATACTTTGAAAGATAAGGAGACGTTTCTAGTCCAAATAAACACGTGAGTTTATATTCCACATGGACACAAACAGGAAACTGGCTACATCTAGTCAAAGATGAGCCCGTCAAAAAAATCAAAAACTTTAAAGCTCAATTTGGAATTTTAATTTCACCAATTATCAGCCAAAATGCCCTCTGTTCTGCAGATGCCTAGAGTAAAATTTTACATTAAAAAAAAACAATATTTCTTCCCAGTATTCAGAGTATCTCATGAAATATTATGTAATAATCAGCCCCCCCAAAAATGATTTAGTGTGTTTAATGTAGAAGAGAAACCAACTCTTGAAAATATTTATTGTGGGGAACTTACTGTAAGGAATAAGCAAGAAAACAATATTAATGACTATCTTCATGACGTGTTCATTTAAACAATGAATGTTATATGCAAACTCACTGAAACCAAGGCATTTGCAAAGAACCAAAAATTTGGAATCAAAATTATGATTTAAAAAAACTCTTACAGGGGCCAGTCCGGTGGTGTAGTGGTTAGGTATGTGCACTCGCTTTGGCAACCCGGGGTTCGCCAGTTCAGATCCCCGGTGTGGACATATGCACTGCTTGTCAAGCCATGTTGTAGCGGCATCCCATATAAAGTAGAGGAAAATAGGCACGGATGTTAGCCCAGGGCCAATCTTCCTCACAAAAAAAACACAACAAACTCCTACAACTTAACACAATAGAGACCTTAATTTTCAACCACCATAACTCCCATATATAGACCTGTCTTTCCTAGTCGGTATTACCAGTTGTTTTATTTGTGTGGTCCAGTAGTTATTTGAATGTGTGAGCAGTGAAATCTTAAAATGTTCAAGAATTCTCGTTTTTATTGTCATGTTTTTGATTATTCACAGACGTTAAAGAATGTCTGGAATAGCAAAGTCATTTGTGATTTATTATGTGGCAATAAATAAGCAGTAAAATTTACCAGCATATAACACTTTGTTTCTTCCATAACCACATTGAAAATTTTGGAGTAGACTGTTATCATCCACTCAGCATAAACACTTCAGCAAACTGGAATCTAATCTGCTTGTATTGTTCTAATCTTGTACACTCAGTCTTCACTTGGAGGTCACTGGGAGCTCCAAATGGGGAAGAGGAAAGAGAAATTCCCAGAGCAGAGTCCTCTAAGAGTGTTATTATATACGTTATTGTCCTCCAATGTAAAGTCTCTGTCTGTTTACACTTATTGTAAAAAAGGTTCCATTGGAAACATTCATGGATTTAGGCTTTCAACAACTTTAATGACAATTATTAGAATATGAGGTCATGGGAATTTTAACTGTTAAGATGTATCCCTCAAAAAGTATTAAAATAAAATGTTAGCCAAATGCCCAAATGGAATTTGGTGTTTTTCTGATAAAACTTTCTCTAAGAACTTTCTTTCCCAGCAAATTATAAAATGTATTTTGAACATGGAGATGATTGTATTTTTCTCCCATTGATTCTTAATTTTGCTTGTGTTCCAAAATTCACTAAATTAAAAGCTTTTTGCTAAAAAATAAAAACCAATATGCAAAACCAATTAATTTTTATAGCAGAGGGGTTATATATTTTCATTTACTCTGAGAAGAATGAGTCCTAGAGACATTAAATCATTAATCCCAGGTTAAGCATAACAACAAAAAGTAGAATTTAGGTCTTCCAAATCCTAGTCCAACACTCTTCCACTTACATCATTCATATCAGTTCATTAAAGCCATACCCAAAGGATATCATCTTAACAAGATATCACATTTAAAAATCAAAACCAAGTTATGATATACATTTGAAATCTTTAAAAAGCAATTTTAAAATACTCTATAATCTACTATTCAGATGTTTTACTCTAGGAAACTATTCATAGGCTACTAGATTTCACAAATATAATAAAATAGCTATAAAATTAGAAAAATCAAGATCAGGGAAAATGTAAGTATAAAACCAGAGAAAATAACAACATGAAATTCAAACCATTGTTGTCTTCAAATATTTTATCGAACAATAAGAGATAAAACTAAACAAACAAATAAAGAGAATACAACTGCAACAGTTGAAGTTCAAATTTGTCTTGGAGCTTACTGGAATTCGAGGTTAAAAGAGAAACATTACCAATTATAATCCTTGTTGGCAGAAAGGCAGAATCTAGCCTAATGGAAATCAAAGCTTTTCCTAGAAGTGTATTCTAAAAGATATAGTAACAACAACAACAAGAAAAATATTATTTACTTATTCATATACAGGGCCACTAAGTAGAAAATATTTTTAACAATGTCTTTAATACAGATGCAATAATGTCAGATGAATCTTATATTGGACTTTAATAAAAAGCTTAAGGCTCATCATTAGAAAAGAAATTAACATGTGATTCTCAAGAGACTAAGGAGGTAACTACTTATACAGCTTTCTGATGGTCTGGCATGACCCAAGGAAATAATTTGGAATTCCTAGAAGAGGAATAGTAATGAGGTTTCATTTCCAGGGCCAACTCTGACACTTCGTCAGCCTAGAAAAAAAACTATACTCAATTAGTCATGTCTGCCACAATCACAGGAAGGGGAAAATAGTAGCGCAAGTGTCATATATTTGTCATCTCTAACTACAGCAATGGATGGTGTACAAATCTCTCATTTGGTCTTCTGTAAATGTTATTTATCTCATCACAATCTGGGTTGGAGTACCAGTAATCCCATATTTTATTCTCCAGTGAAGACCTACAATGTTGTAGTTCTTTACTGCTTTTTGAAGGTGAATCCAAAAGATTTAGAGACCCAGATATGGAAGTGGTAAGTCTGAAATCTCAAAGTGAAACCTAGAGCATCTAACCTGGAATCACTTTTACTTGTAACTATATTCTTCTCTCATTATATAACAAACATTTTGTTTTTTCAAGAATTTTAATAATATAGGGAAGAGGGAGGGAGGAAGGGAGGGAGGGAGGAAGGATGGATCTATAATTTCAAAGCTCAAAGATAACCACGTCTGAAGTTCTGGTGATTTTTCTGTCAGACATCCACCTTTATATATAAGCACACACATACACGCACATAATCTTATATCAATATGATGTATTATATATGCAGTTTTAGCATATGTCCTGTTATTTTCCTACATTCTTTTTTTAACTGATTATTTCCCTTTCTTCTCTACAACATCCAAATAAATAATGTTGACAGACTGCTTTGCATATTTTTTATTTAATATTTATTTTTTCTTTTACATACTGTTCTTTAAATTTTTAGAACAATTTCAGATTTATAGAAATATTGAGAAGATAGTACAGAGAATGTCCATATACCCTGTACCCAGTTTCCCCTATTAACATCTTACTTAGTATGATATACTGTTACAATTAATGAACCAATATTGATACATTATCATTAACAAAAGTCTATAGTTTATTTAGGTTTCCTTAGTTTTTATCTAATATCCTTTTTCTCTTCCAGGATCCCATCCAGGATACACATTACATTTAGTTGTCATGTCTCTTAGGCTCCTTTTTCTGTGGTAGTTTCTCAGACTTTGTTTTTGATGACCTTAACAATTTTGAGGTATACTGGTCAGGTATTTTTTTAGGATGCTATATTAGTCTGGATTCTTCAGAGAAACAGAACCAATTGGATGTACATACATAGAAAGAGGTTTTTTTTTTAAAGGAATTGTTTTTCATGGTTATGGAGGCTGGCAAGTCCAACATCTGCAGGCTGGAGACCCAGGAAAGGAGCCAACACTGCAGCTCAAGTCTGAAGAGCTAGTGTTGCAGATGAAGTTCGAAGGTAGTCAGCTGGAGAATTTCCTCTTGCTTGGGAGGTCAGCCTTTTGTTCTATTCAGACCTTCAGCTGATTGGATGAGGCCCATTCACGTGATGGAGCATAATCTGCTTTTCTCAAAATCCACTGATTTAAATGTAAATCTCATCCAAAACCGCCCTCACAGAAACTTCCAGAATAGGCCCAGCCAGGTTGACACATGTAATTAACCATCACAGAAGACTGACAATTGAAATTTGTCTGATGTTTTTCTCGTAACACTGGGATTATGAGCATTGAGAGGAACACCACAGAGGTAAAGTGGTGTTTCATTTTCATCACATCATATCAAGCATACATACTATCAGCATGATTTATAACTGTTGATGCTGGCCTTGATCACCTGGCTGAGGTAGTATTTGTCAGGTTTCTCTACCGTGACCTTACTCGTTTTTTTCCCCTTTCCATATTGTACACTTTGGAAAGAATTCACTATGCACAACCCACACTTAAAGGGAGTGACAGTCCCCCTCCTTGAGGGCAAGAATACCTTCATAAATTATTAGAAATTCTTCTGCATGGGAAATTTGTCTCTTGATTCCCATTTGTTAATTTATTCAATCATTTATTTTATCAGTATGGACTCATAGATATTTTATACTTGGGTTATAATCTGATACTACTCTGTTCTGTTGTTTATATTGTTCCAGCTTTGGCCGTTGGGAGTTCTTTGAGTTGACTCCTGTGCTCCTTTGTCTTGTGTTTTCATCATTGAGCACTTCCTTACTTTCTGACACCACAAGATGCTCCAGGCTTATCACCTCAGGTATATTTCCTACCCTGGTCCTAGAAACAGACGTTTCTCCAAGGAGCCTTAGTTCCTTTTAATGGAGAATGGTATTAGAAACCAAGATCTGGGCACTAGATATATTCACTGTACAGGGTAGTGTTCCTTATAAGCTTTCTCAAATGACAGAGCAAACAAAATAGGTGTCTATATTAACCTGTATATATACAAATATCTATAAATATTTCAATATCTAACCATCTATATCTATATTAAGCTAAATATGAGTTCATACTGATATCTCCAACTCTAATCCATTATCACATGGGTTATTCCAGCTTCCTCCTTTTGCTCATCTGTAAACTCCCACTCCAACAGTAAGAAACCTGGCTCACACCATCTGCCATTCATTTACTTAATTGTTCCATTCCAGTATACATGCAGAGCAGTATCAGAATTGTTAACCCATACTCCCATGGGAAACAATTGTATCAACTAGAGTATAGTGCTTAAGTTGTCTTTTGCTTTTAGTCTTACAGAATCCACTTATTTCCAAAGATACTTAGGTCAGCACCTTCCCCCCAATCCCTTTTAGTGATGTTGTTTTATACATTTGTAATATAGTCAGATTCTTTTGACACATTCTACATTCCATACTAGGATCTGCCAACCTCCTAATTTTTAAAAAATTTGCATACATTAAGGTTCACTCTTTGTTCTGTATAGTTCTATGGGTTTTGACAAATGCATAATGCATAATGTCTTACATCTACCATTCCAGGCCATATAGAATAATTTCACTGCCTTAAAAATGCCCTGTGCTTCATCTATTCATTCCTTTCCATTCCCTCAATTCCCTGTAAATCACTGATCAGTTTACTGTTTCTATAGTTTTGCCTTTTCCAGATTGTCATATAGTTGGAATTATACAATATGTAGCCTTTTCACACTGGATGCCTTTACTTAACAATACGCATTTAAGGTACTTACATGTCTTTTGGCTTGTAAGCTCATTTCTTATCAGTGAATAATATTCTATTGTATGAATGTGCCACAGCTTGTTTATCCATATATTTGATAATGACACAAAAATAAACTCCATCATTTTTGAAACTTCTATTTGAAAAATAAATGATTGTGTAAGACCTGGCAAGTATGGTGTTTGACTCTTTAGGTTCAAGGTTTCAAATAATTTAAATGCTACGTATTTTTATAATTTTAAGAATGATTCGAAGTTCCTATGTATTATAAATCAAAATGGTAGCAAAGCAGTTAAACTGACATATTATAAATATGATTGTGTTTTAAATGACTAAATTTTGTTTTTCAGGTATGGTTTATTTTAGATGGCTTTGCTGACCCAGAGCTAACTGATATGTTCAAACAATATGGGTAGAACAATGACCTTTAAATATGGAAGGTGCTGGGAAATATTTTTCCCTTTCTGTGTCACTTTAATTCCTTGGCTTGAGGCTATGATCCCAACAAAGCACAAAGAAGTAGGGAACCACACTCACTTTAATAAAGGGTAGTTTTTAATATATTTACAATTATACAAAGAAGGCATCAAAGAGAGATAAGACAGTCCAACGGTGGCCAAAGTCCACATAAGGAAAGTATCTGAGTGGGATGGAAAGGTGGCCCCAGTGGGGGTCCAGGCTCTTGGAAGGAGGGCATATAAATGGTTAGTAGCTTGGCTGGATCAAAAGATTGGCCATATTCATGTGAACTGA
Source organism: Ceratotherium simum simum (assembly GCF_057802395.1). Lineage (NCBI taxonomy): Eukaryota > Metazoa > Chordata > Mammalia > Perissodactyla > Rhinocerotidae > Ceratotherium > Ceratotherium simum. Next base: position 26,871,514 of record NC_141910.1, on the reverse strand, counting down.
GCAATAAGAAAATATTTTGATGATTATGAGAGCCAGGTTTCTCTATTTTAAAAAAACTTTTCCCCTATGTAATTAAGAAGTATTTTGTGGATAGGTATTTTGAGACTCTGTGAAATCCCATTCCTCATTCTACTTGCCACTAATGGTTTTAGCATCTATTGATATTTCTTACCTGAACTAATTACAGCTATGATTGTTGCCAGATGGTGACTTTCTAATTCTACCACATCTTCTACATGTATTAGTTGACAGTCTACTGCAAGAATATCTTTCTCTTCTCTTTCTTTATTTATTCATGTATTAAAGTTACCAGTGTGGACTCAAAGATTCTTATTTCATTCAATAGGTTATAATCTCTTGCTATAATTATTTATTTTCATACCCCAAATATCCCAGATTTGACCAATAGGAGCTTCTTCAAGCTTCCTCTTTGACTTTTTGAAACATCTCCATCATGTTTTGAGAATCTCCATACTTTCTGGTTGAACAAGATATTTCAGGCTCATCATCTTCTTCCCCTGCTCTGACTCTGGAATCAGCCATTTTTCCTACGAGTCTTGGTTCCTTTCAGTGGGCAATGGTATTTAGAAACTAAATTATGCTCACTGTTTGAGGTGTCACTGTTCCCCGGACCTCTCAGTGGACAGACCTAAAAATACACTTATGCTGTGTATAGATACACCCACATATACATATGTACACATATATTTACATCTTAACTTATAGTCATAATTATCTAACTGAAAACTAAGAGTTTACAGCAATACCTCTAAATCTAATTCAACATCCAAGAGTTCTTTCTAGCTTTCTTTCTTTCAATATTTAAACCTTGTTTTTCTGGCAGTGAGAAACTTTGGCCCTCATATCCTCAAAATATTGTCTTATTTTTGCAATCTACATGAATGTAGTTAATAACCAGACTCTACTTTAACTAAATGATCAAAGTAAAACTCACCAATAATGGGACAAATTGATATTGTGTGCCACCAGATACACTGTAATGAGGAGACCTTAGCATAACTTCTGTGGTATGCAAGCTTAGAATGTATAACCTGGGTATAATCAGTTTGGACCAACTCAAATTGAGGAACAGTTTACAAAATACCTGACCTGTACTCTTCAGAAATATCAAAAACAGAAAGTCAAGAAAAGACTGAAGAACTGTTCCAGACTGAAGGAGACGAGGCAAAACATGACAACTGGATGTGATACATGATCCTACAATGGATCCTTCTGCTAATAGGAAATTATTGAGACAACGGACAAAACATAAATGGGGTCTCTGGGTGAAATATAATATTGGAGTATTTTGTATTATTCTTGCAACTTTTCTGTAAGTTTTAAGTTGCTTCAAAAAAATCTTTCAACAATATTTTAACTTAAACAAATGGTTTAGTGTGTAATATAAAGCATGGTATGGTATATTAAAGCTAATAAAAACATGTTCTGCCTGATACAAAGGTAAAATCAGTAGCTCAAATAGGAGGAAAATAGATTTTAGAATATTTATATTAGAGCAAGAAAGGAAATGAAAGCAAAGTTAGAACGAAAGGAAAAACTCTGCAGTTAATAAAAATAATAATATTCCTACTTCGCTATTAAATTGGCAAGTCATCCTTACTTTATCTTCATGTTAAATAATATAATGTCTACACTAGTGTCCCTATTTTGATGTCTTATATTAATTTCAATAGAATAAAATTGGAGAGTAACTAATTACATGAATGGGTATGAGAATTCAAGATATGCCTAGAAAAGTGTATTTCAATATATTAAGGAAGCTATCAAATATATTTGCTATTGGTGTTAAAAAGAACAAACAAGCCATCTTAAGGGAATTCTCATTTCTAATTTTTGATAGGCTTAGTATTTGAATAAAAAAGATGTACGTACACTCAATTAGAGCAAGTTGAGTCTATAAAAACCATTGTGTAACCATGATGTTACACAAAAAATTTTCAAATAGAAAAATGTTTGCCAAGAGGCAAATAAATCTACCTAAAGGAAATGACATGCTCAATTCCCTAAAATATAAATTACTGACTCATAACTGCAACGTTTATGACCAATTACAAAGAGTCAGGTCATAGATGGTGGAAGCAAACTTGTTATCATGGTTCTTGGACAATAAATAGACCAATGAAACTGAATAGAGAGCCCAGAAATATTGTCGTAGGTGTATAGACATTGGTTTCCAACAAAAATATCATTGCAATGCAGTGGGGGAAAAGTTTCACCAACTGAATATCCACTGGAAAAAAGATGAACTTTGACCCCTAACTTACAGCATAAACAAAGATCAATTCTAGTGGGAATTAGGAATTTCTAATAGGAAAGATTAATAGGAAATATTTTTATTAATATACTTATTAACATTTTAACTTAATAGGAAAGTCTAAACAGAAAAGGTAAAAAAAAAAACCTACTATAATAAAACATATAAGAATATCTTCTGACCTTAGCATCGGCAAAATTTCTTAAGTAGGATACAAAAAGCAGTAATCATGAAGGAAAAGATGAATTTAATCAAGCATCCTTAAATTAAGAACATTTTAATCAAAAAACACCAAATATCAAGAGGCAAAACACAGAATAGGAAAAGATATTTGCAATACATATATTTGACAAAGGATTCCTATCCAGAATATATAAAGATCTTCTACAATCAATAAGAAAATTACAGAAAATAAAGAAATGGGCAAAAGACTTGAAGAGGTACTGCACAAAAGAGTTTCTCCAAATGATTAATAAGAAAATGAAAAGGCATTCAAAATGATTATTTATCAAAGAAATGCCAATTAAAGCCACAATGTTATACAATAATACCCCTATGAAAACAGCTAAAATCTAAAGGATTAGCAATATCAAGTAATGACAAGAGTGCTAAACAACTGGAACACTCAAATACTGCTGATGGTTGCCTGAATATGTTCAATTTATAAAAATCCTTTGAGCTGTGCACTTAAAATTTGTGCATTTTAGCACATACACATTATGAGTTCTACTTAAGTACAAAGGCCTATAACAATGATTCATAAACTCTAGAGTGATTGTGTTTTTAGAATATTAATATTTCCCATCCAAAAGCATCATATATTTTTCCATTTGTTCTAAAGTTGTTTCATGATTAAGAATTTTTTTCTTCCCCACAAATGTCCTAAATATTACTTATGATATTAATTTAATGTAGGACACTTACTTGAATAAAAGACTGTCACTCCACCCCAAGATGTGTTGTAGGGATCTAGCATACAACTTTAATTCATCAAATTGGGCTTCTCCTCATTTATTCAATTCTATGCAAACAGTAGTATAAATGACATGTAAGTTTCTCACTTGAAATAATGAACAAATTTTAAGATGGCATAAAAACTGATAAAGTCCTTAATTCAGAAATCTTCAATACAACTCTGATGTAATTATATGAATTTCAAAATAGATTTAAAGCAATTAGGTTGCTCATAAACTTGATAAACAGCATTATAAATTTCCAGAAATTACTATAGGGAAGCTAATTAATTTTATACAGTGCAGAACCTCAAAAATATAAAGAAAATCACCTGAGTAAACTCCATCACGTTAAAACAGAAATATTTAAATGACAGAGAGTGGTATTTGTGTCCAGCTTTAATAAACATTGAGAAGGGAAAGAAGAGAAGAAATTCGAAGAAATTAAAGCTGATCTTGTTGTTCCAGGGGTGGAATTGTGAAAAGAGACAATATGTACACCTTAAATAAGTGGTATACACACACACACATACATTCATTTAAAAAGGACTTAAGTTCCCAAAAGATGTTACATTAATATAAAAACTACTAGAATCCTATAGACAGACACATATGGAAATCATCCATAGAATAATTTTTAATTCAGAAATATGTCTCCAATTTTATGAAAAAGATCAATGGAAAAAATGCCATATATTTCAAAGCTAATAGCGTTATACCAAAATTTAAAAGAATCTATATAGTCTATGAAGCATTGTAACTGAGACCAATGGAAGAAATAGTTATGTCACTGGGAGTTCCTCAAGGGCAGGGACCATGGGTCATTCATCCCCAGTGCACACTGTAGCATATGGCACACACCAGGTACCCGATTAATGTTTACTGAATGAGTAAAGGTGAGATCATAAGAAAACAACTGAAAAAGCCATCCTGGAGATGGGAAACTGCCTTCCACTGGATAAGTTTACCACGTCCACTATTAGGCTAGAGTACTTCCACTACTTAGGCTGCCTCTCTAAGCCTGCTTTTAAGAACTGGAAATCAAGCCAAAACATCAAGCGCTGGTAAACTGATGATTCACTCAGTTCAGAGTGAATTTTTAAGCACTTGTGAAAAAATTAATCTTTCCTTCAAATAACAACTTAGAGCAGAATGTACACCTTTTCTCAAAGACCAATAGGTGTCTGTTAAAAGATCATGTATAGTTTGACCAGGTTTTGACTTAAAAAATGTGTAAGACCAGAGTTAGAGATCTAAGGTCCCCTTTAACATTTAGGGCAGTGAGCCCCCTTTCTTTATGGCTTACAGGATGTTCAAGTAAAACCTTACTGTGTGGAATAAAATCGGAGAAAACATCCAACACAAGCTAGTTCTCATGAAAATGCCTCAAATATCATTAAGTGATTTACTGCACTAATCCCATAAACTGATTTGGGATTAGCTTTTTGGAAGGTGAACAGGGCAGATTCATATCCTAGTTGAAAGCTTCAAGCTAGGAATCAATTTGGACATACTCTGTTCTTTCATTCCTGTTGAGTGCAAGAGCAGCTTGAACTTGGCTCAGTGAGAATCTAGAAGAGTTGCCTTGAGTCCATATCTCCTCCAATTGCTCTTATCTTCAAACAGAAGCCACCGTCCAGGAGCCCCAGAGAGCTCTGGAGATGAAGTTAGGCCATGATAGTGGCCCAAACACTGGAGACATGATCTGCAAGGATAATTAAAGTATGTGCTTCTTTTAAGGATAACTTTTCTCTTCTCTGATATATACTATTATTCTAGGAACTACCAAATTTGAAAAATATGAATCTTCCAAATTTTTCATAGTACTATAAAATGGTGAACCCATACGCCTCATGTGTGGGAAAAGCAAAGAGAGAGAAGAGAGTCTCTGCAGTACTGTGGTCTGCAGGTTGCATGTTTTTGTACATATATGTTCAAAACTACCAACTTGTACATTTTGCTCTTATGTTTCCATTTTATTGATCCTGAAAGGTTCTTGGTTTTTAAGAAGCCTCTATGGAAATGCAAAAATATCACTGGACTATCAAATTTAATGCCCTTGTCAGCTAACTTCCAGATACCATACCAGAACATCGCAGAAATAGGATATAGAAGAAGCATCGTGTGTTATGTCAAGAACAAGAGAACTAAGAGGCTGGATAACTTGGTACCTATATAAACCGGAAAATAAGGTCTAATTATTTTTTTCTCTCCTTTACATGGACCTAAAATCATGTTAACAGAAATCCCAGTAAAAAGCTGGTCCCAAGTACACTGATCCAGAAGTAAGGAAAGAACTTTCAAAATTGGACTTTTCCATGCCCCACCCTCATTCTGACTGTCTAACCCACATGACTGCTCCATAAGAATAATTAGAGACAGCCCTATCTTACTGCTTAAGAGTCCATATTTGTCTATAAAAGGTTCATTTTTTTATGCTGTGTGGAAAAGAATGTCTAGCATAAAAACAATATTCTTAGGAATGAACATCACAAATAGTAGCGCACTTCTCAATACAAAGTATGGTGAAATAAATTCAGGACTGGGGTAGTATTATCCACTTACAGTTCAGAACATAGCTGAATGTATGGTTCATTCCATTTACACTGTATCTTCACTACTAATAAATGAGGAAAGAAGATTTGCATGGATCTTGGGGTAACCACATTCAAATATAAGAAACCATTTCTCCACTTTATTTCAGAATGACTATTCCCATCATACCTAAAGTACATTTCTAAAAGTATGTTATCTGATAGGCTGGCGATGTCTTCTCTTATGTATTGTTGCAGTAAGAATATTGACAGTGGAAAACTATTTTGGAGATTGTAACAATCTTATAGGGGAAACTATCAAATCATATTTCCACATTCTCCCATTATTTTTTGTAATGCATTCAACCTCTTATTTTAGCTATTAGCTCTTCATTCTTCATTTTTCAAACTCTACTAACAACAAAGCCAATGCATATTAACCATTTGAAGAAATATTTTTAACCTATTCTTTGCTCTCTATACTCAATATTCAGATATTCTCAATTAAAGTATGAAAGAAAACCAACCAGTATATATTTACTTAAGCTATTGTCTCAATAACCTCAGGAATCAAACACCAACTCTCCACTTCCGCATTCATGCTTTATGCATTTGTGTCATGCAAAATAATTTTAACAGAGAATTTTATGGTTAACCTAAAGGAGCTAGAAGTAGAGATGCTGCAGGTGGCCAAGTATATAAACATGGAAAGGAAATCTATAACTTTGATCTTAAAAACACATAAAAACTAAGCTGGGCAGCCACAGGGCAGTTTTGTGTGGGATTATTTTCATGGCAGTGATGAATTAGTAGACCAAATACTCAAAGTATGTCTCTACATCTTTAAATTAAAGTAAACTTCATTTTGGATCCCCTTCTCCTATTAAAAAAAGTAACTTTTTGATATTTACAGCGTCTAATATTTACTTGAGTTAAAATATTTAACTCAAATTAAATTATTTTCTATAATTAAATTTTAATACATGGTATTTGATTCTCATATTACTTATTATAAAGTATTTTTAGATTATAAATAATAATCAAGAATAAAAATAAATGTTTACTGACATAAGTTCAGGAATATTTTATTGTATTTCAATTCTGTGAATATTATAAATCCATCCATAGTTGGAGTGGAAACTGTTCACTTACCACAGTATTTGATTACCTAGAACAGGGGTCAGGAAACTATGGCTCATGGGCTAAATCCAGCCTGTGGCCTGTTTGGTAAGGCCTATGAGCTGAGAATGGTTTTTACATTCTTAAAGGGGAAGAAGAAAAAGTTGAAGGAGGAGAAAGATGAGCAGGAGGAGGAAGGGAAGGAAAAAGGAGGCAGAGACTGTATGTGGCCCAAAAAACCTAAAATATTTACAGAATAATGTCCTTTACAGAAAATGTTTTCTGACCCAAACCTAGATTATTACCTTCACCCAACAATCCAGAAGAAAAACAAGCCTCTGGGCTATTAACTATGAATGTAATATATCCATTTAATGTTATATGTTTACATAATACATATGTAAGCTATGATCTCAAGACTTTTCCATACTATTACCCCCACTCTTGCTCTCCCATGTAAGTTTGTTGATCTGTGAATTTGTGCATGCTTAGTTCTAGAGCTCCCTACTAAGTCTCCACCATTCACCAGGATGGTGCTGGAGAATTTGGCAACTGCAGGACATGCTTGGACTCAGTCACTCTCTGCCCTCTGCTCCAATGTCCTCTATTGGAATATCTGGCTTCAATGACTTAAGCATGAGGCTTAAAGCCACTTGCTACTAAGAGCATCTGCAATCAGCCTTAGCCTTTCCAAATCCTTTGTTTAGTGGTATGTTAAGCCTCTGAATCTGTCATCAAACTACTCCAATTCTTTGTAACTGTATTTAAAACTAGATAAATTCACTTTCAGCTGCAAGTTGGTGAGGTAGAAATGTCATCCAATAGCAGGTTAATCCCACATATATAATCTCTACAGATTGGTGAGAAAGTGTTCCAGTGTTCAGTTCTTTTACTGAGAGTGGCCATTTGAATTCAAGAGAACCTAAGATATTACACATGCTTCTTAAATTGCTAGCTTATTTTCCCTTTTCTTATGCTAAAGCATATCTTAAAGTAATTGTATCTTTTACTCTGGGGTCCAAGATTCAAACCCAATTCATGTCACTATTGACCAAGTACTACCCCCGACAGTCAGTTAACAGAGTCAGTCCAGATTAAAGAAAACACAGAGATGTATGGGACTCAAAGTCCACTCACATTACCAACATTGATTTGCCTTTAAGCCTGTTGGAGAGGCATGAAATCAAAGTTTCCTTAAAGCCTAGGATAGTGGGATACTGGACACCATGCAAAAGTTTAAACATGCTAACCTGGAGAAGTTCACAGATCTGTAGTTGCTGCTGGTTATTAGGAATTGCAGGCTCTGCCACTAATTCACTTGAGGTATCAAAAGTACTATGTTTTAAGACATTTTAGATATCCATCTCACACTTAGCATGGCAGAAATGTCTTCTCGAAAACTTTTTTAGTTGACCTTTATCCAAGAATTGAGCATAATGTTAAGAGTCATGAGGATACTTGGTTGGAAATATATATTTATCTCTAACTCTTTTAAACCTAATATTTTACACACATATTATTACCAAATTTTCTCACATTGAATTTCTGACAAGTGATATATTCAACAAGTTGTTATGTATCTTCTACATACAAGGACCTCTTGTAGATATGCAGGGATTCCCAAAGTGAGTAAGACGTTGTTAATAGATTTACAATGTAATAGGCAAAATTATATATGTATACAACTATATACAATAGAAACAATAAAAAAAGTAGCTTAAAGATGATACAAAGTGCTGTAATAAATCAGATTCTGGATAGGTGAAGAATAGGAAATCCTTCACAGAAATGTGACATCTGTGCTAAGGCCAGAAAGATCAGAAATATTTAATAATAGAATGGAGCATAAACAAATCTTAGACTGAGAGAATAACAAGAAAAGACGAGGAAAGTTGAATAAGCAAAGAGCATATGTGGGAAGGTATACTTGACTATAACATAGGAAATGTAAGATAAGGAAAAGAGGGATCAAATTTAATATAGAAACTTGAATGACTTCCTAAGGAGTTTAGAAATTACTCAGTGGCCAATAGGAAATCACTAAAGATTTCTCATAAGGTAAAGATATTATTTATTCAAAATATTTATTGCATTCTTTCTCTATGTCAGGGCAGACACAGCTCATGAACTTAAGGATTTTGTAGTCTAACAGAGGGACCAAAAAAATAAATACAATGTAAGGTGATATGATTTATTATAGGGGTTGGCAGAAATTGCCTTTAGTGAGATTAATCTGAAAACAATTAAAGAATTATGGAGAGAGAGATAAAAAGCAGAGGCTACAGCAACGAGAAGCAGTGGGCTGCCCTAGAGAGGCATCCGAAGTTTGGAACTCAATAACTCTAGATTTTCATTCTAACGCAACCACTTACTAGCTGTGTAACCGTGAACAATTTTCTTGACCTTTCCTAGGTTGAGTTTCTACAACTATAAGATGAGTTAATATTCCCTACTTCCTAGGGACTTGTGAACATTAAACAAGATAATGCATGAAAAGCACTTGGCATCAAGTAGGCAATCATTAGTTGTAGCAATTATTACAACATCCCAGGTAAATGGTAATGAAAGCTGCCCTAGGGTGTTGGCAATGTGGACATACAGGAAAAAGTGGAAGGAAGGTGGGCAGCAAAAGCACACTCTACAGCAGTGAATCTCAAACCATGCTGCGCCTGTTTTGAATAGCACGTTTCCTTGTCTGGTCCAAAGAGACTCTGGTTCAGAAAGGGAAGATCGAGACAATCCATTCGATTCTTGGTTTATAGACTAGATTTTGAGAAATACTATCCTACAGGCCTTGGTCACTGGCTGGATGTAGGGGAAAAATATAAGGGAAGATTCAAAGATGTTCAGAGCAGGTGTTATTAATACAAAGTTGGTGAATCCTCAACATGGTAATGGATAGAATTCAGTTTAGGAACCACCCTTGAATATAGGTTTGTTTGAAGGTTTGCTGAGAAGAAAATCCATAGCCTTCATCAGATATTCAAAGGGATTTCTATTCCAAAAAAGTTTAGTTTCATGATCTAGAGTATGTACGTGTAACAGGGATAATGGTTAGCAATAGAAATGGAAATATTAAAACAACTCATACAGTCTGGAATACTTCCTGCTGGCAATTGATTATGCGAACAGGAATTAGGTAGAGTTTGTTCTAGAAGGTTAATTTAGGAGGCATCTGTGGAAGGAGGAAGGGGAACAACATAGGAATGGGAGGAAATCTTTAAAAGGAAAAGTGAGGGGAGAAAATAGAGGCCAGACCTAAGAGTTTGGATAATGGCTACACAGAGTGGGTAAAGAATAAGTGGCCAGTGGAGGAGACCAAGAAGAGACCTGAGCTCAGTCAGGAAAGCCAAGGGAAGTGAAAGTTTCAAAAAGGTCAACAGTGTTAAATAGCACAGAGATCAGATATGGAGAGCCAAGAGAAGGGTATTAGAGTTGCTTATTTGGTCATCAGCAACATCAGAAGCACAATTCTCCAAGAAGATATTGGGATTAGGTTGCAAAGGGTTAATGAAGGAAACAGTGAGTATTAATTAAAATACTTGTTCTAAGTTCATAAATTACAACATTTTCTCTGAGGAAAACAGGAGTTCAATTGAAGGCCTCTTTGAATTTTCACCCCACTGAAATTCTATTTACATCGCTTATTCCAATAGCAAAAGAACCACAATTTGGGGGAAAGCAAGACCACTCAGGTGCAGCCTTAGGCTTAATACCTAGTTTTCCATTTCCAAATGAGGACTATCCCCAGTAGCCATAGTGACTGATTGAAAAGCCAATTACTTCTGTGTGCCTCTATCCCCTACTTGGTCTGATTTGTGGTGAAGGCTAAGCACAGAGGGAAAACGTCAAATAAAACGTTCACTGTCTCCATAAAATACCCTCACATTTCAAGAGGATAATCCCGCTTCTTTGAACAAGCTAAAAACTGACCTTCCCTTGCTCAAAACTGCCTGTAAGAGTCCCAGGACAGGTTGTTCTGACATTCTTTTAACATCATCTCATCATCACAGCCAAAACTAATCACAAGAATATTACCCGTTGACAGGTGCATTTATTCTGTCAATTAAATCAGATGGTTAAATCGAAATGTGCCCCAAATCTCTCTTGTTTGCATTATCCATATTGGCGTTTCTTGGCTGTGGTTCATTGCTGGCTGGAAGGCGTCCAGCCCCCACAGAGTCACTTTGCAATATTGTGCCAGCAAGTTTCCATGCTCTGCAGCAGCCGCTCCGGCGAGGCCAGAACAGCACTACAGGACTGACCTGGAATGTTATATTGCTTCACTAAGATTTATTAAAAAATGGAAGAAGGGAGACTTAGATCAATGTTTTTGGAATGGAAGAGGATATATCACCTCATGGCTAAACACAGGTGACACGTGGGCAATGAAGCGAAGATGCTAAAGACAGGCAGTGAAAAAGGCTCAAGGAAGGATAAACCAGCTGTATGCCTCCAGCATTCAGCCCCTTTTCTAAAACTCCCCTCCATCAAAGTGACCAAAGAAAAGCAGTGCCCTAAAGACTGACTCCTTCTGTTTTTAAGACCACTTTCCCAAGATGATATGCAAACATACTCACAACGAGCAATGGAGCCTAAGTTCTGAACCACGTTCCCAGGTTCCTCAAACACGGAATGAGTTTACACAACATTTTGGCCACAATAACTAATCACAATGAGGCACACTAAGGACAGGTCTAGGATTCTAGTCCCTGATACACAGTCGAAGTGCCAGAATATTTTGGCTCCCATTTCAAAATCCTTTGCTTTTTTCAGCCAGTGTCACCACCTAAGCACAGCTATAAAGATGCCTGCTTTTTTGTAGGATGCATTTGAAAAGCAAATAGTTCTGCTTTGGAGAGTATGAATAGAAAACACCAAAAATGAAATGGAGATGTAATGAATGAAAAAAAAATCTAGGGCGTGAACAAGAGTTGACATATTAGACTATAGCGGTAGAGTCATTGGAGAATGTCATGTCCTCTAAAGGTATGTTTGGACATAACTGCAAATTTCATTCTGTGCATTATCTACCTGAAAGATTCTAATGGCCTCTTGGAAACATTTCAGATTGTCAAATAAACATACATGTAGACTACTGTTTTTAAAGCTCAGTACTGCATTATCTCGCCTAAATATCAGCAAGTTCTCAATAGCTGTAATCTGTATTTAGCTTTTATGTCAATGTACGTTATCTATCTAAGGAGCTGATTTTCCACAGTGTTTTGACTAAATACAGAGTCAGGGATTTTTTTTTTTTTTTTGGTCAAGCTTTTTTTACCTTTAAAGCATGACATGAAATTTTAGCTACTCAACTCTCATTGACTCTGATGGTTCAGTCCCTATATACCACTTAAAGAGGTTAGATCTATCATTTATCTCTGAGGACAGTTACAGTCAATCAGGCAAATATCTATTCTGGCCAATTTGTAAAGTAGGTATTCTATCCACTTGAGAGAAGCTGTTTTAGCCTATTTTGTAAATCTTTATTTGAGCGCTTCTAAAAAAAAAAAAAAAAAGCATATTCTATACCCAAGAGAATTATTTGATCTCCAGCTTAGCTAATTAGCATGTAGGACATGGATTGCATATAATAAAAACATATATTAAGATTGTCAGGTAAAAAAATAGCTACCAAATGTGTACACTAACCAATTGGAAGGATTTGTCATCCAGGAGTTCTGTAGTATCACAGCGAGTTCAGCAAGACTGAGTTGCTCCCTGCTGGAGAGGAGGCATGGGAGGGGGATTCTAATGTGACCAGATGCAGAGCAACACTAAGTCTACATTTTAAATAATTATTTCTCAAGGATGCAGTCAATAATCAGACAGGATCTATTTCCTAGAGTCTAGCATATAATTTTTTTATGTGAAAGTTATGGTAAAATGTCTCTCAGATGTTCCATAGGCCAGGCTAATATAATAGCTACAACTGAAGAGCCAAACCTAATGTTAGATGTGAATACCATATCATAAGGCATAATTTACTGTAAGCTTTTTGTGTTCCAGGTATTGTGTGAAGTGCTTTGCATATATTATCTTATTTAATTCTTGCAACAAGTCTATGAAGTATGATATATTATACCGATTTAACAGATGAGGAAACTGGAACTCAAAGAGTTTCAGTAACTTGACTTTAGCATGTAAGGAAAGTAACCAGGATTCAAATTCATGTCCTTCTGAGCCCAAAGCCTGATCACTGAATCTCTATATTCTACTGTTATCCTTGACCACGCTTGGTGTATTCAGATAGGATGGAGATCACTGATTTTATTATCAATTGCTTGAAATGTTACATCTTGTTAAAATACAGAAAGATACAGTTCCCCTTGCATGAGGAAATGACTCCTGATAATTGAATTCAAACTCTAACTCATAATTAGAGCGGAAGAATGAGAGGAGGGAGGGGAGGGGGAAAGAGGGAAGAAAAGAAATCAATGCTATAGTAAACTGAGACTTTTTTTTTTTTGCAAGGAAGATCAGCCCTGAGCTAACATCCATGCCAATCCTCCTCCTTTTCCAGAGGAAGACTGGCCCTGAGCTAACAACTGTGCCCATCTTTCTCCACTTTATGTGGGATGCCGCCACAGCATGGCTTGACAAACGGTACATCAGTGAGAGCCGGGGATCCGAACCCTGGGCCGCCAGCAGCATCAGTGAGCGCCGGGGATCCGAACCCGGGCCGCCAGCAGCGGAGTGTGCGCACTTAACCGCTACGCCACGGGGCCGGCCCATAAACTGAGACTTTTAAACTTAGCCACAGTTTTGATTTTGATCATTTTGTAGAAGACTGAGATCTACCTACTTCCTTTCTTTTTGTCATTAAAACATTGATAATTTTCAAAATGTGTCACACATTCAAATGGAAAAAAAATAATGGTTGGACATGATTTCAAATCAATTAAAAATTCAGACTCTAATAAATAGTTTAATTTTCCACAAGGTTATTAGTTACTAATTTGGGGTATTCTATGAGCATACATGTTCTACTTTATCCTACCACACTTTAATCTTTCCATATGTACATTGTAATAGATCTAATCAACTGTATACAAATAACATATTTGTTAGTTGAGATGAAAATAAGAAATCCCAGGGTTGTCTCAATCTTTTAAAAGTCAACCAAAGCTACTTATTGAAGGCATCTTCTTGTTCTGGGTTCCTAATCCTGGATACTCTGCCATGAATATGTTCCACTGACGTGGATTCTAGCACCTCTGGATATGCTCTAATACAATTCTCAAGAGCTTTTCACTTCTGCCCTTACCAGGGCTTACTCTTGGTGGAAATATGTTCAATTCCTCAAGGTTGGCCCCATTACTTTGCAGCACATCTTTAGTTTTAAAAGAAAAAATTTCAATTCCTTTCTCACTGCTTCATTTTTTTTTTTTTTCTGTCCTTCTCCGGTGTGGGAAGCCACTAACCTATTTTTTTAAGTACTCACAAATAAAACTTGACTTATATTCACTCTACTGGTGGTGCTATGAACCTATCAGGATGGTCTTATTGCCAGCCAACAACATCAAATGTTCCCCCAATCCTACACATCTAAATCTTCTCTACAGTTTAGAACTTAAATTTCAATTCCTACCTCTTCCATTAGTCTCCTTTATAGAGACTTTCCATAATGACCTCTCAAGGTAAATGATCTTCCATAAGTTCCACTTTTTCTAGACAGTAATGTCCATCTCTGTCTAAATCACATATTTTGACATTCAGCTGGGTACAATTCAAGGTCTGGAACTGTTCTTTAATTGTTTACATGTCTCCCCAAAATACATATCTCTCCATGACGATCATAAACTAAGAAAACAGACTTTGTTTTGCATTTCTTTCTTATGCTCTGATTCAGTATCCTGAGAAAAAAAAGTATATTTAAGTCCTTAAAAATTTACCAGATATGTTCCTGGTATGTTGTGAACACTGTAGTGACACAAAAATAATTGTCGAATTTAAATAGAATCCTATCACTTGGGTGACTCCAAGTTTCAAGATTCAACTTCTTGAAAAAATCTCTTCCATCTGATTATTGGCCAACAGGGAAGAAAAATTTGCTGAAACCAACAACTTCACATTCGAATGACTAATTTATGTAGGTATTCACACTACCACAACCCTCTAAGACCATTGCATCCCTAGAGGTTAAGCTGTCATTAAGGAAGCTGCAAAAATATGAGACTGGCCCACTTGAGATGGGCTTCTCTGTTCTGGCCCTGGTTTATCCAGTATTAGTTATGAAATGCGGTTGACTAAAGACACTAGAAGCTGGTTTAATTGAGTATATATAAAACCCTTACCAGTGATTCTTACCCTTATGAGAGGGTTATCAGTCCCATTAAGAATTCGATGAAAGCTACGGGCTAAAAAAAATATAGCAGCAAACACTGAAATTCCACAAACAAATTTGGCCCATGCTTGAATCAGTTTAATATAAACCCCCTCAACTCAGGCTTGACTTTTATTCCTAAGGTCAAGTAGGCATCATGTCAATGAACATGAAATAGGAGACAAGAGGCCCCTGGAAAATGGCCAGATTTTTCAGATTCCATCCCATATGAGTTTTTTCTTTGGGTTGAGCCTTGTTACCATTAATTAGAGATTTCACTTGGGAGTAAATGGGTATCAACCATCTGACTTCCATGTGTCAGATTTCTGATAAAAACAAAAAATGAACACATGGTAAATTCTGGACTACCTGTGCTCCCCAAGAGCTTGACATATGACTAAGCAAATATACTAGCCCAACAAAGCCACCTTTCCAAATGAACGGGACTGGCTCCAGAAAACACAAATCTTATAAGGTTGCCTGGACTGCCAGCTGCCTCAATTTTAGCACAACGATTTAATGTATTTTAAATAAATGTAACATAAGGAAAAAATGCTTTGTACAAATTGGTCATCTGTTGTTTTTCTGGGCTGGCACCATGATTTATGTAATATATCAGTAGAACGACATCTCTCTATCTGTCTCTTGGATAACAAAGTACATATGCAAGCTTCTTTATAGTGCTTTAACCCTCTGAGAACTACAAAGGTCCTACTGACAATTTATTTCTTATACAGCATCTAAGTAAGTTGAAGATGCTATCAAATATTCGAGCAGTTTATTCTTTGCCTGTTCTACTCTTCTTATCCTGGATACCATCATGTTCCCAACACTCAAGGCTACAGCATTATTTTTCTCATTGTGTACAAAAGTCAGCACTCAAGATTTGGGTGACATCCATCTCTACTCAAACTAGCATTAACTAAATTGTCATAATATCCCAAATTAGGCTTTATTGATTTAGTGCTAATTATAAGGGCCACGTGTGTATATTTACTTTCTATCTCTTCTTTTCTCCTCAAGAAAAAAATAGAAATAATATATTCCTCCAGTTTAGCAAAGCCTAATGCAATTCTTGTGTTTTTGGTAGCATACCAACACCAGGAATGACATCAGCACAAATCACTGGAGCATGAAATAAAACAATTGTTTTTAACCTGTTTTGGATCACACACACGCACACACACATATTATGAAAATCTTACGAAAACTTGGAACCATCTCCCCAGAGCAATGTATATTTGCTCTTACATAAAATTTTGCATAAAATTTCAAGAGGTTCACAAGCCAGAAGAACATAACAGTATGATTTTGTATGTCTTTCAAAGATAAAGCATTGTTTTAGCTCTCTAATTAATCCCACAGGAATAACATGGCGGATTTGTGTTGTAGCTTGCTTGTAACAATTGTTTCTGGGCTAGTTAGCTTTTTTTGGAGCTAATGAGCAAGGGGGTCATAGGTTCAATTCATTTAGGGGTCAGTTGGTTGTCATATAAAGAAAAGGCTTTTGCCATATTGCTAGTCCGCCATCTTGCAAATTTATGCATTTTTTCCACCTACTAGAGAATGGATGGCTAAGGACAAATTATCATTTCTTCTGGAAGGAACACTCACACGTACTTTTCCTTGCTTTGACGATACCAATAATTATATAATTATTGGAAGCACCAATGTCTTACAGAAAAAGGATGAGGGTCAAGAGACTAGAACCCAAGTCTGCCATGAACTAGCTGACTGTGTGACTTTGAGCAAATTATTTGGCTTCTCTGGGTCTGTTTTCTCATTAAATAAGAGGGCCAGACTAGATAATTGGAAAGATTTTAACTTAAAAATTCTAATATTAAAGATCACTGTATATGAAGGAAAAAGAATTACATATAGTAGCAAAAATGAAACTACATACAAAACGGGGAACCCCTGACAGTATTCAAATGATTCAACAGTAATACAAAGTTCCCAGAGGGAAGCATTCTTATCGCTGTCATTGATTATGGGCAAACTTAATTCACAACAAATGCTACATACTAATTTACTTTTATAGTTGATCGACATAAATTTATATTAATAGACATACATTTAGTGTTGAGTCTATGCTCCTTAGCTCCTAAGGAAGAAAATATACACGCACCAGTAAGTTAACCAAAGAGGAGAAATTATTTTTAAATATTTAAAACCTCCTTGCTTCAGCAGGAAGGGGCAGGTGGAGATCCTAAAAGGAACCAGTCTCTTCGATAAGTCAGAAAAATCTGATGGTTTCTCCGTATAGGTTGATAAAGTCAAGTACAGATTAAAGCATATAATTACTTAAACTTCACTGCTTATGATAAAAACACTACCTATCTTTGAAATACGGAAAGTATTTCATTTTTTATATGCAACACACTACACACACACAGGATAGACATTAAGTCTTGTTTCATAGTTTTGGGGTGGGTTTTTTTTCATGACACCAAAAAATGCCTCTATTTTCATTTGTTTTACAGTCCGCTAATTTGGCTACAGAGCTAATGCCCATTTAAGGGAATATGGTGTGGGACGACAGTGCAGCAATATTAAGTGTGGAAGCCATATGTTTCTTAGCGCCACCATACTGTCTGTGAGTGGCCCTCACCCCTGGTGGATTAGCTTTTTCATCAGATAGGCCTGCAGCGGATGGAACGCCTTTTCTACATGTGTTTGGTGGAGATCACATGCAAAATAAAGATTTCTAAGGGGAGTGAGGCTGTGTAAAACATCCAGAAATAGCAACTTGTTTTCACTTAAGATGCAATCCACAGAGGTCTGCTTCAGACTCTTAATTTATAGTATTATCTTTATATATCATAAGTGACCGCCTGCCCCTAGATAGCTGACACAGTGCCCAAAATATTCAGAACTGTTTGGTTTTGATGATGTTATAGTTTGCTAGAAAAGTATTAGAAGCAAACTTATTACACCACTAGATTCTGACCAAAACTGAAAATACATTTCATCAAAAAGACTGCTTCATGTTAAATTCCAAGAAAGGGCACAATTTCTGGTGAGGAGATTAAAAAGTAATGAATCGTTAAATACATTCACAATACAAAACCCCTTTTTGCAAGTTGTCATTATAGTCTCCTGGAATCTGCTATTTTTTTGGTACCATCTAAGACACAGCAGCAATAGGCAGAAACATACAATAAAGTCAAGGGGGCCCTCAACTAAGCGGAAGGTTAAACATGGGCACTGACAACTCCCATCATCTGAAATTATATTATCATGGTTTCCTTGAGCTCTAGAGAATTCTCTTCCACTGACTCATTTGCTGCCCAAATTAAAGTGAAGGTGTGCACAGCCTCAGAGAGGAAATCAAACAAGAGAGAGGGTATAAAAACAATACAAGTGGAGAAGCATGAGGTTTATATTTTTATGCTAATGTGCTGGTAAGAAAAGGGCTCCATTTGGGGAGCAATAAAGAAGGGGGTGGGGGAAAGGCTGTGAGCAGATCTCAGTAAAAAACACAGAGGCTTTCTATGCAGATGGGGGATTTAAAAGAAGTAAAATGATAACCACATAGTCAAGAGACTAGAAAAGAGACCTTGATGTTTGATAGTTGTAATAACCTGCAGAGTGCTCTAATGGCTCGGGGATCAGGTGCAGAGCTCCAGCAATAACGAGAGCTGAATAATTATCTCGGCCGTATCTGTATCACCAAAGTCCCAGCGTATGAGCTATATAAGGAGGCTTCTGCTGCCTCTCCAAGATTTCCTGAAATGTTAAATCACTGATTTGGGAGCACTTCCAGCATTAGTACTGCCCAGTTAGAAAGAAATAAAGCCCAGAATTCTCCTGTGGCAGTTCTAATGTCTTTGTTAATTATGAATTATGGGTAAACATGCAAACTCACAGAGGTCACGGCTGTCAGCAACAATAGTTTTCAAGAAGGATTTTTACGAGGGTCTTTTTCACTCCACCATAATGTCCATTTTATATACATAAACAGAGCCAGGCATACAAAAAATGGTGTTTGCTTTTTAGGGCAGTTGTATTTTTTTTCTCTTTTCTCCTTCCCCCTCCCCTCGTGTGGAGGCACGTAGCCACAGCCAGAGCAAAGCGGTTCCTAACTAGAGTTCTCCTCTGTGACTGACAACAGCTGCACCACTCCAAGGACTAGGCAGCAAGAGTCGCTGGGGCTGAGACTGGGTTAATGCTCAGACACTGAAAACCACCTCTTTCTTGTTAATAGAGTAAGCGGCCAGTTGGGTGACCCATCAGCAGTGGTCACCTTTCACATACAATGGAGAAACAAAAGCTGCATACAGTATGCTTGATTAACCTCACTTAAATGGCAACGCTGATCTAAAATCTATCCCAAGAGTGTATATAGACAGGATTAAAATTATATTATGTATGGATTCAGCCCAACAAAAGCAACTGGCACAAAATCATTTTAATTAGGTGGTAGCGGCTGTAACTCATTCAACTTTGGCATTAATTCTTCTTGTCCCATCAAAGAACTTCTGGGCCTTACTATAAGACAGTATGAGTGAGGAATAAAGCTGCTCAGTGGAGAGTAAATCACTCTTGTGTCTCAGCTTCACTTATAACGTGTTGACATGTCGACAGTAGGTTAGAGTGTACAACCAGGTAAAATTTGCTCAGAATATTCAGAAAATCTGTAACAATCTTTGTACATAACTTTTCCCAGGTAGACAATATATCTTGTCTACCTGAAAAATGGCTAGGCAAATTTTACTACGCTGACCTTCAAACGTCAAATAACGTTAGCGTTAGTACTCACTCTGGAGGCTATTTTCTTTGCACCTAGCAAACTTACGAACTATGTTAACCTCTGGATGTAGGAGAACTAGATTTCAGTGCCAGGCCCTCTTTATCTCTCTCTCTCTGCCATTTCCTCTCCCCGTCCATTTAAATGACAGTTTCTCGTCATGGGGCCTATAAATCCTTTCTAGGTTCTAGTTCAGAACAGACGTCACAGGGCAACCTCCCTCTGACCTTTCCTGAGAAAGGTCCTTTGTTTACTCGAACTGACTTTTAAGAAGAAGGCCAAGGGAGGTTAATCATACCCCAGGTTACATAAGACAAGATTCATTGTTAAAAAACTTTCTCCTCAGTTTGACAGGGAACACAGAAATGAGATGACATCAAAGGCCCAGAGAGCACGCAGGTAACTCCAACACTCAGAAGATGGTTCTGCCTGACCCAAGTGCTCACCGATACTGTGGTCTCACTATATATATCTGAGTTATCTGCAAGCCCTTCCATTTTCAAGGAACATCACTCTATTTTCAAACCTGGTTCCTACTAGAAATAGCACCTAAGAGTGAGTTGATCTTTCTCAACCAATTCAGAAGAGTACATAAGGAAGAGTTCCACTGATGTTGCTCCCAGTCCCGAGCCCCTCCACAGCATTCCCAAGGCCTAGATGATCCCCACATTTCACTCTGCCCTGCTAGAGAAAAAGGGCAGCTAGTGGCATGGCACATGGCACATAAGAAATTTAGGAAACCAATGCATAGTGAATATCTCCCATGGAATAGGCATTGCCTTCCAATCATCCCATGAAGCTTTACCACATGACTCCTCAACACTGGGAGGCTTTGAGATAGCACCCACACCCTGGGCTTTGCCCCCAAGGATACTGATGCAACTGGTTATGTAGTCAACACATATTTGTCATTATCATCATTATTATTAACATCACTACGTAAAGTAAATTAACCAATCAGAGTGAAAAAAGTGAATCTGTCACTAGCTTTAACTGGAAATTCCTAAAATATACAGAAAGATATATAGATAGTTCTGTGACTTAGAGGATAATGACTTGTAGGAAACCTGACCGTAAATATCTTCAAGTTCTGGGGAAGCTTAGTGAATAAACCAGATTATTCTGAATAATAGGCAAAAATGTAGTAGTGGGAAGAAAGAGAAAATTGAATTCAATGTGCAAGCCAAGTGAAAGTTAAGGCAAAGTCTCTGAGTGACACAGGAGAAATGTGGCTTGGCTTCCTTGAGAAGCCACATGGACGGTAAAGAAGGTGGTAATGAGAGAAAAATCCAGAATAACATATAAAACAAGCTACTTTGCTACTGATTTTTGAATAGGGAAAAAGAAATTGTTTTCTAGAGTCCACAAACCAATTCTCATTTCATAATTTCCTAATTCTGTTTGGATTAAGAGACCAAACCATGTCTCTTAGGAGCAGAATAATTTCTACAGTGTGTTAACAATAAATCTTGCTGTATTTAAAAAAAAATAATTAAAAAAAAAATCAGCTTATGCACCAGATTACCAAGATTCAGAGAACCTCAGGAGTCAGGAGGAAAAAGGTGGGGTTGATCTCAAGCTTGGCAATGGCTATTGTGAGGAGGGCAATTTGATCTACTCAAATGTCTCTTTGAATCAAGCTTCTATTTTCTCTCTACTCTCATTTTCACTTTTGCCTTTTAATGTTGCCTGAATCTATTCCAAGTGTCCTTTGCCATGGCAACACCTGCAGGTGAAGGCCCAGCTTCTCACTGCCAGCCTTGCCAGTGATGAAGAGGCAACTAATCACTGCACAAGGAGAGGAGTGCAATCTCCAAGACACCCAGGAACAATTTGAGTACGAGGGTGTCCCTGAAGCACCCTCTTCTCACAGGTGTTTAACCTGTTTAGCCATATACCAGGAAAAGGGAAAGTAAACAAAGAC
The DNA here is from genome assembly GCF_057802395.1 of Ceratotherium simum simum. Taxonomy (NCBI): domain Eukaryota; kingdom Metazoa; phylum Chordata; class Mammalia; order Perissodactyla; family Rhinocerotidae; genus Ceratotherium; species Ceratotherium simum. The sequence goes on along the minus strand of NC_141910.1, from coordinate 26,849,633 downwards.
CTTTTCTTTCCCTGTTGTTTGCATTTTATCACTCATCTCCCCAAGACCGGTGCATTCTCTAAATTCATATTAACAGCCCCAAGGTGTCAAAGTTATTTCAGCAGCATGTCACAGGGCCCCAACAGTGGAGAAGGAGCTCTCTGCTTGCTCTCCTCCTACACCTCCAAGCCCAAGAGGATCTGAGGCCAGCGCAATGCTCTCCCTTAGATGCCAAGTGACAATGGCTGGGGCCAAGATGTATGACATCCCTGCCTTCCAGGCCTCTGCCAATCATTCCTGATTTCTGAAAGACTCTTATTCAGAGACGTTTTCAGTCAAATCACCTATGCTTCTTATTCATGCCGTCAGTAAAAATAGAACGCTATCCACTTCTGTTTGATGTTACAGCCTTTCAATTCAAGCTTTTAAAGCACTTCATGAACCTTGTCTGGGTGCCGAGTACTACCCTTCTCCCCTTCTCGCAATGGTCAAACAGGCACACAAGAGTCAAGAACCTGACCCAATGTCTGCCTCAAATGAGTCAACACCAAGTCTAGAAAGAGCCCTCAAGAGCCCTGAAGAGTGATGTTTCAACCACACACTTTCCCAGCCTCTCTTCGTTGGTTATTATTTCTACAAAGCTTTATCTACCTTGGCAGGTCAAGGTGACCACAGGTGGCAAACTAGTATTGTTACCTGTAGAGACTTTTTGCAAAGTGTTTGGTGTGATTTAAACTCTGTGTAAACTTGCTGTTTCTTTTCATTTACAAAGTTGACACATTATTCTCTAAAGTTTGCAATAAATGGGCCTGACTCTTACCCTGATTGGGCAAGACAATCACAGGACTTGAGCTTTATGTAAGGCCTGAAAGTCTAAACTCACTGCATAAAATCTCTATGTCCAATTGTTCTGCTTTCAGGAAGTCCCTTCTAGGAACATAGCTATCGGTGACATTATATTCATTCCTCCACCAAATGTCAAATCAAAACTTTCAAGAGGAAGTTTTGCTTTGGAAACTTCTGGAGTCAAAGGTCAGAAGGTTAGCAGCAGGCAATTGACAATCATCAGTTTGATGAATCATCTTGATGGCCCAAAGAATGTTCCCAGGAGCCACTGACTCCTCTCCAGTCTATACTCAGTGCCCATGAAATCAGTTTGACTACCTTCTCCCAGCTTCCTTGAAGAGCAAATTCCCTTTTTAGTTGTTAGGATCATTTTCTGTTACTCAAGGATTGATTCTCTATGGGTTTTCAGATCTTGCTTTAAAAATCCATGATTCAGTCCTAATCACTGGTCCTGTCAGTTCTGCCTCCTAAATATCTCACAAATCTATCTCCTAATCTCTAACCCACTGCCCCCTTAAACAAGTCCTCCCTTGCAATTATATATGACCTATGCTAGACTTTAATCTCGAGGGCAAAGATTTTTGCCCATTTTCTGCACTAATGTCATTCAAGCACTGAGAACAGTTTCTGGTACATAGTAAACACACACAAAATATAGGTTAAACAAATGAATGAATAAACTAATAGAATTTCAGAAATGAAGAGTGAGTGAGTGAACTAACAGACAATTTCAATACTCTTAAAGCCAGACTCCCAGCCCCCAGCCTCATAACCCTCCTCTCTAATCTCCACATCAAGGCCAGAAAACAACTTCTAATGGAGCATATCATTCCATCCCTTAAAGTCTCTCAGTAACTTTTTATCCACTATAAGCTAAAATCCACACCCAACAAATAAGGCTACTCAGGATCTGTCCCCTGCCTCATTTCTAGCTTTCTATCACTCTCGCCATGTACAACATGGATTAACTATGGTGAGACACTTCAGTCGCAAACCCACCATTCTCTTTCACCTTTGCTCCCTAGCATGCTGTCCTCTCTGATCCCTTAGCCTGTGCTGTTTACCTGTCACTCTCTCTCTTACTTTAGGACTCATGTTAATATCACTTCTTCTGACATTTCCTGGCCAGTTCATGCTTTCTCCTCTGAGTTCCCATAGTTATAGGATTACATGCATATCTTCCCAAAAGACTCTGAGCCTTCTTTCATTCTGATATAATCCACATACAGCACAATGTCTGCAACATAGCAGATGCCCAATAAATCATCAATGCATTATTAAATGAGCCTTTGGCACCACCATAAGAAACTCAATGAATTTGGAATTAAAAATTATTTGAAAAATTCTCTAACCCAAACTTTAGACTCCTGTCCTGCCACTTCTTAGCTTTGATACTTTGGGCAAGTTACTTAATGTCTTTGCTTTAGTCTCTTCACTTGTAAAATGGGGATTATAGTATCTCCCTCATAATGTTGTGATAAGTATCTAATGGATTAATACATTGCTTAGAAAACTTCCTGGCCCATAGTAATCTTTCAAAAGATGCTTATTATTTAGGAGGAGGAGGAATTAGGGAGGAAGAGATAAGACACAGAGTCTTATATAGTTTAAAGATTAAATTGCTGACTTAAGGACACACTAATTAGTGATATAACTAAGACTATAATTAAAGTTTCCAAACCCCTCCTGTACAGTATGACCACTGCTATATGATGCTAGTTCCCAGATGAATTATGAACACATCTAATTTGAGATAAAGATATAAACATATTCTTTCGTGTTAAAGACAATTTAAATTTTGAATTTAAAATTTTAGTGTCCTAGTTTATGTATTTATGCTATGTATATTAAGTACAAAAAGAGAAATTAAAAATAATGAGCTTGAAAAATATATATACATAGAAGTTCCAGTATTTTCTCACCATCAATGGATCATCTTGCACTCCCCACTTAGGAGATGCCTGGTATTTTTCACATAGAATTGTAGTTTGATTTTCACATGTCTGCTTCTCATTCTAGATTGTCAACTAGTTGAGGACAAGAACAGAGACTTAACCAAGACTTGTAAATCTTTGGACTTAAGTGGAATTGCCTGACATCATATGAGCACTTAAGAAATATACAATGGGTATTTTTTGTATTCAATACAAATCTGCCATTAGGGTAGATGTAAGAAAGGGTAGTAGTGTGGAAATTTGAGCTGATTCCAAAAGTCCCTAGTTGAAATTTAAATTCATGCCTCCCTATTTCCCAGAGTTCCAACTATAGTGACTTATACATAAAAGATGCCCAAGTGAATATGGTTGATCTCTACATCTTAGGGGAATCTACACACGGGAATTCTTTTTCTAGAAACTTGATTGATAGGATTTTAGATTAAAAGATGAAGATGACCAAAGTGGAAGTTTGGGAATTATTCGAATGTTGCTCTATACAAGCAGAGCCCACTGTCCAGAGCTATCAGCTCTTGCATTAAAAATCTTAATCCAAGAAGACATCAGTCATATAGAAAAACCACAGCTAATTTCACCAAACACAGCTACTAATAGTTAATATTTATCCTGTTGGAAAGAATTTCAGTCCACCATTTTAGCTACACTAATACTGATAGATTAAAGATACAATACACCAAAGTATTTCCTTGGTAAACAGACAAGGACTTGCAAGTCTTTAACCACAAGCCATAATTCCTTTAAATTTCTACAAGCCAGATTTCCATCCAGCTGTCTAGGACTGAAAGTTAAATGTTCAAAACTGGAGGTTTAGTTCAGTAATTGCTTAACTTTTCATTGCAATGCCTCTTCGTGGATGTAAAATGAATGGATTTTGCTTTAAAAAATAAATACTTCTTTTTTCTGTTTTGTTAACTGTAATTATTTTTGTGTCAGAAATATAATTGTACTCCGTATTGAAAGCTAACCCAGTGGGGAAATAATTTTGCACAATTACAGAAAGTTTTAATAAAAGACTGATAAGTAAAGTTTTGAATTTTTAATGCATTCTGCAGGCGGTTGAGTGCCTTTTGCCATCTCTGTCACTTATCATTAAAGCTGTGTGAAAGGGAGGCCTACCTGTTATACTTGACTTGATTGGCAAAAGTATACCCTGAGAAATAAAAGTGAAACAGACAAAAGTCAAAATGAAAAAAAAAATTAAAAACACTCACAGTTTCATAGCTAATTTAACATTAATGCCTCCCCTTTACCCACAAAAATTTCTTTGTATTTAATATTCTGTTCTTACCTACTTATTAGCCTACCATTGTGAGTGTTAAATTCCTGTATAACATACAGCAATAATTCATTTCTATAAAAGCACATCCCATTTCCAGGGTGTGCTTTTTGGCTTAATTTGAAAAAATTACCCTCGTTTGACAGAGAAAACACTTTTAAACATGCATAACCTACACATTCATGTGCAAGCGAAATCCAAAGAGTGTAATCTATCTAAGCTCTCTGTGATGAAGTCATCATGAGAGCCATCCTGTGAGCTGCACTGAATTTGCTCTGAGGCTACAATGTGAAGTCTTCCTACTGGTATATCATTCTAATGTCTGTTTGTTTACCCTAGATTCTGCCAGACCCTAAACAACCCACCGAGATCTTTTTCAGTATCTTCCAGTTGGTGTCCAATGAGCATCAACAGCCTGTGTTCTATTGCACTGTCCACAGCCTGGGAGGTCTCAGGGCTGTGGATTCAGCCCCCACTGCCCTTTTCAAAATGGCATGGACAGTCTCGTGGCAAACATCAAACTGTCACTTGGTTTCATGTATCTGTTGCCTAATATGTTTATTTTGGATCAGACTGATTTGCCAGCATATGCTCAAGATAAAATGTTCAAATGTTGCAAAGAGGGATTTTCAAATTATGATCCTGAGCGCTTTTTTTTCCCCTATCCACTTACATGTAATCTAAAAATAAATACCCAGGCTCCACCAGGATGTGACAACTTCAGCAAACAAAATTGAAAATAGCTGCCTTACAATAGTCTCTCCCTCCAAATGAAACAGGGGAAAATATACCTTTAGAGAAAAATACAGCGCCTGTTAAGGAACAGACGAGCTACTCACAGCAGGTTTGTGAAGAGAGGCACAAGGACATAAACAGCTCAGGATGGGTATCAAGCAAGGAAAAAACCAGCCAGCAATCGCTGTGCTGAATCCCGGAAGGGGCACGGGGAAGTGGTCACAGGTGATTGTCATGTGTGATAATTATTATTACTGTACACCTGCTCCTCCGCACTAATTAACTTTGGATATGCAAATCAATCCTATTGCATCATGCCCCTGCTCTCCTCCCCTACAGATAAGAAGATGTTCAGCTGCTGGATTTAATTAGGATAATGAACGCCAGGCCCACGGTGGCTTGGCAGGGGAGGTGAGGGGGAAGCTGTGACTGACCTTTTCTCCCAAAACGTTGACATTTTCTAAGGCTTCTGAGCACTCGAAGTCACCTCCATGGCTGGGATATTGATAGGAGCGGATTGATGAGGTGTCATTAGAGGAGAGACGCCGTGGCCCCAGTGTTTGCTGGGAGAATACAGCAGGTGTTCTGACAAGGACACACACCATCACTGTTATTTGCCAAACAATTCTCTTGATTCACTAAAGTCAAGCATGCCAGCATTTCTTTATAAAAGAAAACAAGGCTGTTTTTCATAACTACCCAGAGGAGAGGTCATCACTAAATTGCATTTCTGAATTACTTTTCATTTCACAACAATATATTAAAAAGGTTTCTATTATTCCTCTCCCCTTACATCCTCCTTCCCACTGCACCCCTTCAATTTCCCACCAGCCCACCCTGCCCAGAAGCCTCGTGGTGTGTAAGCTGAAAACGTTACGTGATGGTAAGTTAAAAAGGGTTAAGTTTGTTCATATTAATCCGTATAATTCCATTCCTATAACATAAAGTAAGACAAGGGCGTCTGTAACTAAATGGAAAGAGAGGACAGAGCAGCGTCTTCTTGTTTGGATATCTGCTCTGCTTGTTTATCAAAAAATTGTTTTCAATTACGTATATATATATCTAAAAGCCTTATTTGAATTTCAAATTCAATGATAGGCATACAAAATAATACCAAGGAATATAGACTGTAATACGATTCTGTTTTCCTCTCTCTCTTTGATCATTTACTCGGCTTTAACTTTTTAGCCATCTGTGTGTAGAGCCTTTCCTGTATTTTCCATTCTGACAATGGATTTTTATGGAGTAATAATACCACATTAGAGCTCTCTTTTTTTCCTACTCTCTTCTTAATGTGTTAAATTATAATAGAAGAATAACTTTAGGAAACTAGCCAATTTCACAGGAGGTGAAATAAAAGCCGCTGGGTGTAGCTGAGAAATCAAGCTGATCAGAGCCCAACAAGAAGGCGATGTTACAGTCCTATTTCTAAAGTAAAGCAAAAAGGTTTCAAAAATTAACAAGGATTTAGAGAAGAAAGGGGGGATCATTCTGTTTCTATCATCTTGATAGGTTGCACATTGCATGAGGTTTCTTGTAAGAAATCAGAATTCTGTAATAGGGTCCTTTTTCTTTTTGTATCCAAGAGATGGTCTGCTACTCTTCCTTTGAAAAATCTCATTAATAACATAGGGTAAGTATTGTAAATACTGCAAAATATCCAAATGATATGTTGGGAGGCTGGAGATATTTAAACCGATCTTTTCTCCAGTATTTTTAAAAATCAGGTAGTCAAACCTGGAACTCCAACATAATGTAGAATCTAGTCATCTAATATAAAGGAAAATAACAAGTCCAAGGAAAACTGCTGTCTTTTTTCCTATGAAGTGTTACAAAGTCTTGAAATTAAGTAATCAGTGTTTGTGTCTCTTATAGCGAGATAGTTGCTTGAATGCTATAGGTTACAGCTGGTTGCAATATTCTTTATTTTCTGATCATATTCCTTTCATAATGAGGTTTCGACATATAGTAACAGCTAACATTTGGCAAGGTACAGCTTTAGAGATTCCACACATGGACTATTAGCATGGAGCCGAATGTGTCATATAAAATGGGGGTGAACACCATAAGTTTGCTTGTGTGTGTGTGTTTTCTTTCTTTTTCCAGATCAATCATTTGGCCATTTGCTTATTAATCACTATTTTACTTAGACTGTCTCTGCAATTACTAGTATCCGTTCTTCTTTTTCTCTCAAGCATTTCTTTTCAGCTCTGCACCTTCGGTCATAAAGCTCCCACAGCTGTATCTAGAACCATTTTGAGTAGCTGTCTCCTTCTTTCTTCAATATTCATTTCTCTGTGAAAGCCTGTGCAGCTGATTTCATTAAGAATATTTGCAAGTATGTTGGCATTTTTATTACAATCCTTATTTGTTGTCGGTCTCAGCACTAGAGAATAAGAGCCATTGACCCAAGAACCAGGACTCAGCATCTTTGGGAAAGCAGTGTCTGACTGTGGAGGGGAGAAGAGCAGGGAAGTTTAAGGCTCCTTTCTTCCCTGGCTACAGACAATTCTAGACCCAGATCCCTTAGAACCGGGGCATCAGCTCTTTCACCCGTCGGAGTGCTTGGTGCCCAAGGGAGAAAGCGTCAGCGTCACCCCCACCTCACTGCACGAAATTATAGTCGAGGTTCACATCCAGAGAACAGACCTAATTAAGTCAGAATTTAAGGAATTAGCATTCAAAAGTCTTACTCCCAAGTCACATACTTCCAACATTAATTTGGAAGGTACATTTAAACTCTTCATACCTGAGTTTCTCAGTCTGTTTGATCTTGCTGGCTGTGTGTCCTTGGACAAGTTCTTTTCTTGACTTCTCTTAACCTGAGGTTCATCATTTCGTTTATACAAAGAAGATAATAATAGTACCTCATAGAGTTTTGGTGAAGATTAAATGAGATAATGATTTATATGTGATTCACAGTGCTCATCTCTTAATAAATGTAAGAGATATTGCCCGTGTGTCCGATAACATAGTAATAGTATATACTATATATATAATGATTCCACTAATTAGTGTTATTTCTCAGAGCTGCTTACATAGTATATATATCTCATCAGGGAATTGTGAGGATTTTTAAACTATTGTTTGTAAAATCCTTTTGCACCTCTATTTGGGCATAGCACATTGTATATTTCTGTCAGAATAGGAGAAATAAATACTTATTTATACATAAGCATCCTCTCTTTTTCCTACCAAAAAGATCATAATGGGTAGAAGGCTGGATACAAATAGAAAAACGGAATACTAAGTCCCTGTGATCTTTGCACATTCACTTTGTCGGAATTTAAGGGCATATATCTTAAATTCTTCAATTTGAGACCATATCTACCGAACTTCATGAATAGAAATCTATGAGTATTCTCGACACTTATTATATATAATTTAAGCTCAGTAATACAAGCTATTGATTGTTTGCTTTGATTTTTATTTTCACTATCTGACCAAATAAAGCAGAAACAGATAGCTTTTCTGACTTACACTATTTTAAGCTATAAATACATTGCCCACTTTTGAGCCTATGTAGTTCATCTGAAATCTGTCACATGATAAAATTATACCTTCCATATTTTAAGGTGGAGACAGCATGGATTAGACTTAGGGTCAGAAGAACTGGGATCTCATCCTGGCTTAGCTCTGAACATACCATGTGACCTCTTATAAATCACTTCACCGTGTTGAATCTCAACTTTCTTATCTATGAAGTAAGTTAGACAACTTCTCAATATTTAGTGTGCAGACTAATCACCTAGAGATTTTGATAAAAGGAAGAGTCTGACCAGCAGGTCTGGGGTGGGGCCAGAGATTCGGCATTTCTACCAAGCCTGCAGGTGATGCCGGTGCTGCTGGTCCACAGACTACACTTTGAGTAGCAAAGTACTGGATAAATCCTTGGACAAATGCTGTATAATCTGAGGTTTCCATAAGATTACTCATGAGAAAGCATGTCATGAGGAAAGCATGTCATGATGGCCCCAAACAGGGATCAAGCACAGACAATCACTAACATGGGTATCGCACTTTACAGTTATCAAAGTGTGTTCACATCCATTTAGTCGTCACAGTATTTCTGAGAGGAACCTAAACTCAGAAAAGTTGAATCACTGGCCCAAGATCAGAGTCATATTGTCAATATGTGGCAAAACCCAGGGTCAAATGCAGAGCCTCATCTCCAACTAGCCGTGCTCACGCATCACCATGTCTTCCAGGGCTACCTTTGTGTTAACAGGCCCCAAATGCATGAAGCCAAAGAAGACCTAACAGCCTAATTTAGTTTCATTACACAACCATATATTTATATATTTATTTAAAGTTACCTAAATATTGATAAAATCTAGTGTTTACCTGTTAGAGCCAACTTAAGACTTCTTTCACTTCTTTCCATTATTTTTATGCTGCACCCTATTCATCAAGTACAGAAAAGCCTCTCAGGCCAGCATGTGCATTTCCAGTTTCAATTGCTACAGTACATGAGTTCTAGATCTTAAAGGCCAAAAAGCATCTATTTGACTAAAGAGCTATAAGGCAGCCATAAAAATTATGGATCACAGAAATAAGCAATTAGTGTTATCTTCAATTGCTTTATTGGCAGTATTCACTCGTTAGAATAGAGGCAGCCGTAAAACAGATTGCAACATACTGTATAACAGCATATGGGATTTTACATTATAATGCTATTCTCTGCCAAGAAGTCATATTTTCATTTGAATGCATGGAACAGATTATCACAGGGTTTCCAGCATTAGAAGTGGATGACCCTCACTTTTTTTGTAGTTCTTGTTAAAGTCAATTCTTGAAGTTATGACTAAATCAAAATAAGTGCAGTGGTGAACACGGCTGTGTTACGTGCCTGCATTCTGGGCCATTGGAGACCGGGCATGGCATGGAGCTACAGCAGATAATAAAGTCAATCTCTAACGTGGTGGATAGAAGGAGAGTTGAGGGTTTGCCAGTCTTCCAAACCAGTTGGCATCAATTCTGGAGGAAGCTGCACACCCGCCCATCTCATCACAGCTGAAGTACCACAAAAGACACCATGAGCACAGGAGATAGAAATAAAACAATAGGAATAATAATGTGAAAAAGAACGGGATCTTGATTTAGCATTGGGAGATGTCTTCTTGACATCTACTCTGCCATTTTTACAGAACGTGTGTGTGAGCAAGTTTATATATTGCAGATAATGTGTATGTTTTAGGCCTTCAAATCCACACGCCCTGGAACATGTTTCAATAGGCCAGCCTCTCAGGAATCACCCAGAGGCCTAGAGTTTAATAGTTTCTCCATCCTCTCACACATTTTACAAGTTTCAATATGGCACACCTGGAAAGAGGGCTAAACGCCCACTCTGTTTCAGCAGTTCAAGTTGGAAAAAGAGTAGGGAAAAGTACATCTAACGGATTCTCTTTCCAAGATCAGCCTGTGATATAGCAAATGAAAGGCAGGATTGCTGAAAAGGAAGCTTGTGTGGTTTCAAATTAGGAGTCATATTGTTGCACTCACAGTTGATCAAATAAATATTAATCACCAAATGTATTTATGTCACTTCTCACGCAATTGCAATATATTTCAAATGTGTTTTTAAATGGTGGATAAAACACACTGGGAGGGCAAAAAAAAAATCTCGTTTTATAGAACCTCAGATACTAAAGAACTAGAGGCATATGTAGTAATTTACTAGAACAAAGGAGTGTGTTTGAATTAGTTTCTGTGTGTTTTCTGCTCTTTATTTAGACCTAGTAAAATCCAAATAATTCGATAAAAATCTTTAGAATCTATGTACAATGATATGTTAAAAGTAAACTTTAACCTTAAGTAATATTTCAATGAATTAGTGTATTCACAAGTAATTTTTCTAGTTTTCAGTATGCAAAAATTATAAAATTATAAGGATTTTTCTACAATTAAATTTTTTTATAATTTTGGGGAAAAGTTATGCTAAATGATTCCAAAGGCAGTAATAATGCAAGACAAAGTATAACAGAGCTGCTCCTTTCTATATCCCTTGGTTACTTGGAGTAACATCAATTTCAGTCCTCAATTTCCACATTTCTGTTTAAGGACTTTTCTTTTTCTTCACAAAATGATTTGGTGAAAAGAGTAATTAGACTAAAAACGCAGGCATTTTGCAACCTAATCTTGCCTATGCTATTTACCAGCCCCTATGACTTGGATATATCAATACACTGTTTAAATTCTGCTTCAGCTGTCATGGATTTATTTGTAAAGTTGCATGATGACCATAATACCTACAGCCTCCTTCCAAATTGAGCTTGAAAAAAATTTTTTAAGTATTTCTCAGTGGTTAGAGTAATTTCTCATGAATGACTACCTTGTCTTATTTTTAGAGAGGAAAGCTGGTGGTTTTCCAGGATCCAAACAAGCGGGCTCCTTTAAAAACTTGAAATGGAAACAGGAACCAAGACAGTGGCTAGTTTATACTTTGAGAAAATGCATGCTAACAGATTGAGGGTGTTCCACCAATGTATAACATACAGTAAAACATCTGCCTTTTGGTTCAACAGTATTTTCCTCAATTTTCTAAATTTGGCTGCTCTTGTGGCCCTGGCCTTCTGATTGAGGAGACCTTATTATACAGAAATGTTGAGAAGCAAGCTGCTCCTTGGGTTTATAAGGTAGCAAACTCAAGAGACTGTGTATTTTTATTTTTTATTTATTTATTTTTTGTGTGTGAGGAAGATCAGCCCTGTGCTAACATCTACCAATCCTCCTCTATTTTTTGCTGAGGAAGACTGGCCCTGGGCTAACATCCGTGCCCATCTTCCTCCACTTTACATGGGACGCCGCCACAGCATTGCTTAACAAGTGGTGCGTTGGTGCACGCCCAGGATCCCAACTGGCGAACCCCAGGCCGCGGCAGCAGAGAGCGCGCACTTAACCGCTTGCGCCACTGGGCTGGCCCCGAGACTACGTATTTTTAAATGTCAATGGGTATAGGAGTGTGTGTGTGTCTGTGTGTGTGTGTTTCACCAAAGAGGGTCTCACCAAGTCAGACAACAGTGACACCAAAAGCTAATGGAGAAAATGCTTTTTTTACATATTTATCTTCCCATGCGGTAGTGTTACTTAATTCAGCATTGTTCAGAACAAACCAACAATAAATAGTATCTTGCTATATAATGACTAGGTTTTCCTTTCTTGCAATACAGTAAAGCATTTAAAAAAAAAAAAAACCGACAGGCATTTCAAATAGCCTCTGCTTTGCTGCAAAAATAGACTGTGACGAGAGTAACTCTTCCAATCAATTATGCAGCATGGTTTTAAGTGAGGAAAAATTTCAACATACGTATCACTTCAAAATATATACAGCACATATCTATATGTACAAACTGCGTAAATTTTGAAGGGATACGAAGCATATATTTTGCTACACCAAAGCTCTGACTGTTAAATTGATTGCAGAAAAACTATAATTTCTTTTGCTGAAAAACCCGAGCAATATGAATCTTACTGGGATTATTTAAACTCAGTGGTGTGTGTACACATCTATATGTATGTGGGTATAAACAACCGGATTTCTAGAAATTCCCTTCAGTAGGCTCAAAAGCAACTCCTCGGTAACTAAAATATTGCTCTGAAATTGTCTCATTTAAGAGTGACGATAGTAAATGAACATACTTCAAATTCCACAGTCTACACACGTGGATTTTAAACGCGTTCTGCGTGGTGGGGTTCACTTAATGTTGTTCACTCCCCTTATATAGATACAGTGTTCATTAATGGTCTCCCTTAAGCGCACCCTTTGAAAAGAATGATCTGCTACGTTAGCCAGAGCAATATGACTTAGTCTTTTACATATATATTTTTTTTCTTTTTTTTTTCATTTTGGCTGAATTCAGGAATAAGTCTGTGGACTAAAAGAATCGATCTGTCACAGAGCAACAGATTGCAGTTAGAGACTGCCAACAAATCACAAGCAACAGTAGGTAATGACTAATTGTAACAGGAATGAGGGAACAGAGGCTGGAGATTGTTTCAGAAAAGGTAACTGAAAAAATAATCTTTCCCAAATGAAATCAAACATTATTGTTTTGGTAAATTTGTTATTGCTAAATAACAAGCATAGCACCTTCGCTCCTCTCAATATTTCCTGGTGATGCTGATCAATTTGACAACTTCTAAGAGATTTGTGTATTTTCCATCACAGGTTGCCTTTTCTGTACCTTTATTTCTATTAATACTATTCTATGAGGCACTTTTGAGGTTTCTCAATGAATTATTATTTTAACACACTCTTTGGAGTATAACCTAAGACATACAGGAAACCTTAACTATGACTCTCATGTTGTGGTAATGAGTATACAACATGATTTAAAGAAAAAAAAAAAAGGAAAGGGATTTATGAAGATTTACAAGGTCCAAGAAATAGAATGGTAAGAACAATCATATCCATCTCTTTTATTGATTAGAATGTTGCAATTTTTAATTATCTATTTAATCTTACTTCCTCAGATCTTCATGATACTTTTTTCTAATTATCAACGTACACAAATATAAATTTATTTATAACCGAAACTTAACCTTCTAAAACTTAGCCTATGAAATTACTGGGAGCTTGAGATGCTTAAAGGAATTAAACTCTACATTAAGGTTCCAATGCTTTGGGGATGTTCTGTTAAGTTTTGCTTCACTGCAATGTAGATCAATAAGATTTTCTGTGTAGTTGAAACACAAGAATTTTGTGGCTCCCTGCAGTAACTGTAGAGATGAAAAAGCATATTGGGTCAAATGTAATATCATATTTTTAAAGGTCAGTTATTTTGTTTAAACTTACATATTTAGATTTTTTTTTTTTTAGATTTGTGTGTGTGTGTGTGTGTGAGGAATATCAGCCCTGAGCTAACATCCAATGCCAATCCTCCTCTTTTTTCTGAGGAAGACTGGCCCTGAGCTAACATCCATGCCCATCTTCCTCTACTTGATATGGGATGCCGCCACAGCATGGCTTGACAAGCAGTGATTTGGTGTGCACCCGAGATCCGAACAGGCAAACCCTGGGCCGCTGCAGCGGAGCACACGCACTTAACCACTTGCACCACTGGGCTGGCCCCTAAACTCATATATTTAATTTCAACCAATATAATGTGGCAAGATTGCCTATATGCCTATTCCAAATATAAAAATAATGATTTCCTTAATGCGATGATGTAGGCTAGTTACCCCAATCTTTAGCAATGCAACCCATGTTATCTCACTGATATTTTAATTCCTAAATTCTCTGCTTTCTACAACATACTAAACATCAGAATCCATGTCTTTTTAATATCTGCATCAAATATTCTTTATCTCCTCATTATTCAAAGAAGAAATAAATAAAGAATGCTAAGGACTGCCCTTCTTTCTTAAATTGACATTGATAGATATCCCCAAACTAGTTTCTCAACCCATTCAACTCTTCCTCTGCTGCAAAAGAGAAGATCAGTTCCAGAATGTCAAGTTAAAACTAGCCATTAAAGTGGTAACAAGGAAAAAAGAAAGAATCATTTGCAGAAATAAGTATCAGAACCAAATTAGATGGGAGGAGGATGAAAAATAATGGTGAATAATGAACTATAGATCATTGAAGCAACATATATGAGGAAAGGGAAGAAGCTAAGGGCAAATGAGATGGCATGAGGGCTGCAGGAACCTTGTGAGAGGGACCAAGAAAAATAAAACTAAGAAGAAAAATTTAAAACCTTGCCAAAGAGAAGTAAACATATCAGAAACCCATAAAACACTAATAGAAAATCAGAATTATACTTGGCTAAATTTTAAATAAATTTTCCCTCTATTTTGTTCTGATTCTTCAGTATTAGTAAATAGCCCAGCCTAAATCCTAGTTGATAGAGGTCATAGGCTTGGAATTTCCCATCATTTCCCAAGGAGCTTGTACACATAATTGATATGTACCTAAACCATTCTTTTGTTTCCAAGTGTCAGGATATTTTTGACAAAAAACATACTTCAACATCTTGATGATTTAAAGTCTGCTAAAGTTATTTATATTTATCCTCCCAAGGAGTGAACTGCAGACAACTTCATGTTCCAGATTTCAACACAAGTGCATCAATCTCCAATTATCACCTATATCCAAACACAGTGCAAGGACCTGGCCACTGGACAGTGGTGATCCACTCTGGCCAGCATTTACATCTCAGGTGATGACAAAGATACTGTCATTAGGGACTGCTAGCACAAAAAGCCAAATACTGGTGTTATAGACAGTACCCAGTTCACTAGGTACGACGGAAACACCACCAGTGATTTTCGAGGACTGATGAAACACCACGTGAGGTGGATTCATTCAATCGTTCGATCATTTATTTATTCTTTCATTCAATAAATATTTATCAAACACCTACCCACCATGTTCGAGGTACTATACAGTCCTATAGCCTTGATGTCTTCACATCGTAATATCACACTTATATTGGTGAAAATAACCCAGTTGCAACAATTACAATTATGAAACTGGAATTACCACCTCTTTTCCCATGGTTCTGATTACTCCTGGACTTTCACGCGGTCATGTTCATAACTACTTGATATATTTGAGTAATTTCAGGTGGATCCTTCTGCTCATACGTCACTACTTCATTAATAGTCAAGATGTAACATGAGCTTACATGAAGCATTGCTCTCTTAAAATAAAAATATTCCTGGATATATTTCACCTTAATGTGAGTGAAATAACCTCTCAACCCCACCACCAAAGGAAAGAAATGCTAGCATGAAAACACTGGAATAGTAGGGATAGAGAGAGGACGGCCCTGAAAAGGGCAGAGGGAGAAAGAGGAAACGGGGATGACACCCTCTACTTCATGATGGTGTCCAGGGCTATCTTCACTTCTGCTCCACGACGCATAAATTAAAACGCTTCAGATTTGAGTGAATTGGTTATTCTTTTTCTTTGTGTTGCCCAAATTGCAAAGTGAGATTTTCCATAATTTCATTCTGTAATTTGATATCTGATCCTTTTAATTCATGATTTTAAAGATTTTAACCAAAATGAAGGATCTCCACTTTTGTTTTCTGTCTCCAAACAACTCCTAGTGTTACCAAGATACAGGCCCAGATTATGCACTGTCCTAGGTATGCCCTTCTCTCCATTTTCTCTAGGTTCACTATTATTCTTTTGAAGTGTTTTTAACCAGAACTGTATATTCTATTATATATAGATTCAAGTTCATATATACAAATATATATCTCATGTTCCCAATATACATTAAAATCACTATTAATAATACACCCACAAAAATGTATTCCTCATAAAATTAACTTAAAGCAATTCTAAGAGTTTGATCAACATCATCATTCCACGTTAAAGTAAATAGTAACTAATATACTTTCTATCCATGATAAGTCAACTATAAGCACAATTTGTGGCAGATTTTGGCTAATAAACTCCAAAATAACAAATACTTAGCAAAAACTTGATTATAGTAATTATTTGTTGTAAATTAAGACTTAGCATTGTAGCCATTTTTATTTCCTAAAATGAGCTTATTTGTAAATGTTAGTAGTTGATTAAATAATTGTTTAAAAAATGATCGTTCCTTTGGAAGTCTCATGTAAAAACGAAATAAAACAAACAAAACCTCAAATTTAATTACTCGAGGCCAAAATTTGAACTTTCCTTCAAGTTGTATAGATTGAGACAAGCTCATGGCATAATTGAGCATTTCCTGGGAAAAAATACCCAACTAACACCTACTTGTTCTTCACCATCTCAAAATCATAGCTGGTGATTTCAAACCACAGGGAAAAGTGGGTGATTGCCTCTGGGTTGCTACTGAGAACAATTCTCACAGTATTCTTAGGTTTCCCCTCCCTTTTCCAGAGGGGATAGTGGCTCTTGAACCAAATTTTGTATGCACGTTTACATAACAGTAAATCCAACTTCTCCACTCTAAGGCGCCCTCCTTAGCCACCGCGACCTCGGTTCCTGCAGGTGACAGTATGGCTTTCTGCTGATTTATTAAAAATCTCCCATTTTATGGCTCCTGTGTACTCTCTGGAGTGTGATCATGTGACCAATATAATGACAATCTGTCTCCCTGCTAACATTTCTCTACTTTGGTTATTTGTTTGATAAAGTGAGGAGCTTCCCTTTTGTTGCCCTTCATCAGAGCTTAATGTCTTTACTTTGGGATCAATATACTTTATGAATAATTTTATTTCCTTCTATTTTTATGGTCTTTTCTCCTCATTATCATACTGAGTTTATTAGCTGGTGCTGTCAGTATCTTTACCCTGTCATATGTTCCTGAGGTACAGTAAATATCACTTGTGTTGTAATTAATATGCACACCCTCTGCAGTAATTAAAGTACAGACCCCTTCAACCAGCTGAGCTTCCTACACTAATTCCACCTTATCTTCATAATGAACTTATTGTAATCTGAAACTACTACTGAATATTGTTCAGTAAGGCTAGAAGAATGAAATCTAACGAGATGCAATAATATTTGTGAACATGTTAATATAAAAAATGAATTTAATTAGTCTAAATCTAATTAAATTTCCCATACAATTAAAAGCCTCCCCTTCCTTCCATTTTTTAAAAACTAACTAATGCCGCATTATTGCCCTTTCAGTTATTCCTACAAAGAAGCAGACTGGACAAACGTTTTTTTTCCCCTAAGATACATACAGCAAAACCTATGGGGACCAGAAATTAGATAGTGACATAGCAAGGAAATGGCTGAGTCCCTTGGAGGAACCACTATCTGCAATAAATGACTTGCAAGAGTTGGGACAAATCAGAAATCCAACTTTTCTAAAAGAGAAAAACTGGAGCAAAATAGTTTATCAAACCAATCTGTGAATCAAAAAAGGTTTTTAAAATATCTAATACCATATGTACATTGCAAGTTCCACTAAGTCACAGTCCCTGTCCCCAAGGAGCTTATATTTTAATGAAAGAAATACATATTTCAATTTAGCAAATATTTACTGGGCATTTTCTAGCAATAACACATACAATGGATGACATAGAATTTCTAAGCAGGATGAAAAAGGAAAAGTCTAGCACTAAGCTTATACCTTGATAGACAGGAGAGAGAACATCCAGGGCAGGACACTAGCTGTTGCTGCACATATTCAGTTTTGCTGGAGAAAAGAGTCTGCGTAAGTTAGGAAAAAATAGACACAAAAGACTAAATCAAGATACATAATTGGCACAAAGGACAAACATGGTGAGGAACTGCATGCACATTTAATATTACACTTACATTGTCAGGAAATATTTCAACCAGGAATGTGAGTTTGTGCAAATGCAAACCCACAATAGGCAGAGAGCTGGCAGACGAGCCTGAAAATTGAGTGAAGGGTCAGGCATGACCACAACAGTGCCAGTAAAGGGGATTACTTCAAGTTGGAAAGAAGTTACCAGAAGGGTAGAACTCTGTTAATTCTTCACAGTAATGACTTGGATCTTGAAACGAAAGAAATCATTTCCAAAATTGTAGAGTGAACTAAATTAGCAGGCAGCACAGCATTGAGGACTGGTGTACAACACTCACACATATAAATATATTATTTTAAGAATTTAAAAGTGGTTTAGTGGTCAAAACACGTGTCAATTAGGATAACACATTTACTCCTACAATTTTTTTTTCTTGTTTTCCTTAAAACTATCTCTATTTATGAGAGATTTGTAAGACACGCTATATATTGGATTACTGGGAAGGAAGTAACCAAGTGATGTCATCTTTGCAGTAGTAGAATCCAAATTCCACCATTACCTGGCAGCTGTTCTGGCACTCTCTGAACAATGATGGATTGGCTCCCCAAGAAAATCAATGTCTACTCTCCTACTGGACTTGAGATGAATTTAATTGGGCAAGAATAGAGAAGGATTTAGAGCAGCATCCATATAACATTCTCTCTAAAATTATCAGTGGGCTTGCTTTTAGATATGAGATGTCCTTTGGCAACATTGCCTATCCATGCCCCAACTATCACCGCGAACACCACACATTGATTCTTTCACTGCCCTGTCCTCTATTTCACACTGAGCCTCTAGTTTGACGTTGCACTTTTTTTCTTAATGCATTAAGTATATAGAAGTTTTGGAACCTAGGTGCATCTCATGCCATTCCCTAATATAACAAAATGAAGAAAATTTAAATTGTATGTAAGTTATGCCAGTCAGAAGGCAATGAATTTTAAATAGAAACCTGATAATCTAGGAAGTTACCCTAAAAAGCAAACTTCTGAGATCTCTTCATAACATAGAGCTTCAGTGATGAAAACAAATAACATGTTGAGATGTATTGCTAAAGCTATGCATTTCAAATCAAAGGAACTAAAGGAAAGTTAAGCCTTCTCTAGAAGAGTGCTCACTATATTTTAAGGAAGATTTAAATGCACTTCAAAAGGGGAGCATGGAGAAAATGCAATGATACTGATACCAAAAATAAATTACAAAGAAAATCTGGGCTGTTTTGCTGCTAAAAACTAAAACTAAAACTGATGTTGACATCTACCTGATAGTCAATATGTTTCTTAATGTGGATCCTAACCATCAAAAGGGAACCTATGCAGAAGGAAATGTGAAAGAAATGAATAGAGATCCTAAAAGATATCCTTTTAAAATTTCTGAGTGATAAAGTTTCAGTTAGGCTATGCCACTGAAAATCACTAAATCCAGAATGTCAGCCCATTTTTTAGTGAAGGCAAGGCATGTGTGTACCGGTGGGTGTATGTGGGTCTGTGTTTGTATGTGTATGCACTTGTAGACATGAGAAAGCAAAAATTCGAGCTCAGAAAATTAAGTAATGTGAAATTCCCTTCGGTATACTCTTCCAATATATTAACTGAAAATACAATCACTTATGTTAAATTGCATTTGTTTATCTTTAAGCTTTGTGTTCGGTTCACTCTAAGACCTAAACTTAATGCTGAAGAATAGTCTCAAACCGGCAGGAGAAGTTCTAAAAGTTAGCAACAGTGTTGCTCGTAAGTCTGTCTGATTCATTTTTGAAAATTGTTCGCGCGAAGGATGGGCTTGGCTTTGGAGGAAATATTTTGTGACTCGAGACTTATTTTGCATACTCAGCATGGTTTGGGAGCAATGCTAATGTTTATGGATTATTGTACTAACTTAGAAATTATAGTGTAATATTTGTAATTCAATGGAAGCTTTCTTGGAAAGCAGACAACTGGCCTCCTTTCGACATGGCGGGTTGCTTCAACCCCTACAGCAATGATTCCTGGCTCGGTGTGCAGAAGGTGGCGCTCTTCAAATACACAACCCAGACGGTGGTGGCCGGCACTGCAGGCTAGGTGCAGTGCAGGAGCTAAGAGAAGTGCGGTCTGAACAGGCGGCCAGCATGGCCAGTGTGGACCTCCTCCAGGACGGCGAGGGCTTCACGTGGAAGGGCCACGAGCAGCTGAGCCCACGCACCGGGCCACTGCCCTCCCACTCCGGCTTCCTGCCGCATGTGCTGGTTCAGAGCCTGCCATCAGCGCCGTCACGCTCCACGCCGAACGGAGCCACCAGTCGCGGCTTTGGCCTCTTCCACTACCA
Source organism: Ceratotherium simum simum (assembly GCF_057802395.1). Lineage (NCBI taxonomy): Eukaryota > Metazoa > Chordata > Mammalia > Perissodactyla > Rhinocerotidae > Ceratotherium > Ceratotherium simum. The sequence goes on along the minus strand of NC_141910.1, from coordinate 26,829,308 downwards.
GCGCAAGAGCCCTGTGTTTGCCAGGTGCACCCTTCACACCCGCGACTCCGGGGCCATGGAGTGACCGCTCTCCCAGATGAAGTCGCTGCACCAGTCTTTCCCGCGCATCTAGAAGCGCCCAGCCTCAGGCAAGAAGTGGGCTCCTAAGGCCAACAGCAAGTGGCACGAGGCCAACATGCAACTGGCGGAGCAGGCCTGCCCCCACGCTGTGGAGATGACGCCCGCTTGGCTGACGATTCCCTCTCGAGCGTCGCGCGCTGCCTCTACTTCGCCAACACGTTCCTTGGAGATGCAGCCCACCACGGGCCCGCCATGCAGCACCAACTTGGGCTCCATATTTGCCTACACTCTACAGGCGCGGACGGCGAGAAGCAGCCAGAGCTGCAGGGGCGGGGAGGCCAGGCTGGGCAAGGACGTGCAGCTGACGCACCGCGCGCCGGTGGTGGCCATCCCCGTGTTGGACGCGCGCATCCGCCCGCTGCCTGAGCTCTACAAGGCCTAGCAGGACCTGGCACAGGCGGCCGACTTGCAGGATGGCCATGCCGCGCTCATCGCTGCTGAGGAGCGGTTCAAGGTGTTCACACTACCCAAGGTGAGCGCCAAAACTAAGTTCAAGCTGAAGGCCCACGAGGGCCGTTGCGTGTGCAAGGTGGCACTGGTCACATTTGCCAGTGAGGCCTGTGAGAACTATGCCAAGACCTGTCTGCCCTGCCTCACCTACCCGGGCGACATCCACATCTTCTTGGTGTCTGGCCTGCGACCCCAGGTGCACTTCTCACATATCCGGAAGGCAAACATCAGCTACATCGCCGCCTGTGTCTTTAACACGCCACAGCCAGGGTTTTTACCTGATTTCCCCATAAGAGTTTGAACACTTCTCCCTAAGTGCCCGGAACATCACAGAGCCACTCGGCTCTCTGGACGTTAGCTGGCCCTGCAATGCCACCCATGCCAGCTATAGGCTCGAGTCGCCCAAGCTGAGCCAGGCTAGTGGACCCTGGGCATCGTCCTGGCCCCATGAAGCCACAGTAGAAGCCCTGATCCTGTCCGCAGCAAGGGTGCTGACACCCCAGAGCAGCCTGAGGTGGTGCTCTAGCCCATGTCTATCAACTCAGCCAGCAGTGGCAACACCACACTGGACACTACGGGGTACGTCACAGTGGCGAATGTGAAGCATTTCCTGGGCTATTCCGAGGAATCTGAGAAGAATCTGAGGAACCTGGCAGAACACGAGGCTCGAGCCTGCACCATCCTGATAAAATGAGGAAGGCCAGAACCACCCCACCACCTCCTGCCCTCCTCAAGCTGGGGTCCAGGGCCCCTTGCTCCTGCCTGGCCTTTCACAATGACCCACACCTGCTAACCTGTGGACTCCAGCAGGACCTGCTGACCCTGGCCCCAGGATGTGGGCCAGGGCCCCAGCCCAGAGCCTCTGGGGCAGATTCAGACTGGCCTCTCCTACAGGCGGTTGACTATAACCCTGGAGGCCAGGTGCCACTGGGAGAGGATAGCTGGGGCTAGCAGCCCATGCCCCCTCCCACTCTACACACTGTCCTTCCCCTCTCCCTTTGCAAGGAGTATTTTTCTAAGGCCTGTGCTGGCTGGACAGCCATTTCTAAAACTATTTTGGTACTTACTCCTGGGCCGCCCCCACCCCACCCCACCCTGTGCATACCTGTGCCAATGTATATGTGACTAGGAGCTGTCTAGGGCCCAGTCAGGTGGTTTTCCAGACAGGTTTCCCTGTAGAATGTAAGACTACCTTGGGGTTTTTTTTTCTGTCATTTTGTTAAAATTCATGGTTTTAATATTAGAAATACTGAATTTTAATATTGAAAATGAAAGTGTATAATACCTCTTATAGAAAAAGAAAGAGTACCAATAGAATGAGCCAGAACAAATATTATAATTAAAATTCAATTTTACATTAATCTCTCTACCCAGCATTGTTACCCAGAATGTTGTTGAAGCCATGGAAAAGGAATCAGATACTTATTTTTAGTTAAAACATTATGGAATTTATGCCTGAATTTCATAAGTGATAAGGTTACCCATGTGCCTTTGAGAAAATGCTGAGAAACTTTTCTGGCCTCAGACAGAAAATATAAGTTGTGAACTTCTTTAATGGCTATGCCTTCCAAAGTAGAACAAAGGGAAAGAGTTATTGAGGTAACTAAAACAAAGCAAGAAATACTGCAGAAAAAGAGAAAAATATTTTTCCCCAGGTCTGAATCTAGCAGCTCAAAACACATGAAGGAGATGAATGAACTGAAAAGGTATTTGCAGCCAAAGAGATAGATGCTGAGCTATTATTTCTTGTGATGCTATGAGATATTTATAATAACAAAAAAAACTCTTAAAAATAAAATCAGCACCCAGTTTCTCAGCAACAACCTTCAGACTCCACTAGCAATATTATACCTTAAACACTAGTACATGTTTAAATATTTTAATAATGACTTAAATAAAAATTTGTGTCTGCATTCAGATGCTATTTTCAGAATATTTACTTTAATAAGCTTCTTTCCCCATATCTATGATAATAAAAGTAAACGTGGAGCAAAATATTTTCTTTTCAGACTGCTTCCCCATCCTAAAATTCTAATCAAATCATAACGTATAAAAACTTTTGTTTTAAGTGTAGTACTTAATTTTAAAAAAGAAAATATTAAAATTAGGTTTTTTTAGTAGTCAGATTTTTATAATCCAAAGGGTATCATGGAGAACACTTTGAAAACATGCTCTTTTACCTTTCTCATTTAAAAATATAAAATAATATACATATAGTGCTTGACATTTCCCTTTGTGAGGTGTAAGTTCCAGAAATCAGAGGATGTTACTGAAACATCTATTATTTCACATTTTGGCTTTCATGGTCACATGGTCAGAAGACAATTCCCATCGTGCTTTCTGTCATAGGGGATTGCAGCTACACTACTGGCTTTCAATGTTTCTACTTTCTCTGTATAGGTACATACAAAGTGGGAGAGGTGAATTATGCTGCTCTGGTGCACGAAGTGGTAGTATATTGGCCTGAAATATGTTATGTATCTCACAAAGCTCTTGGAATCAAGAGATTCTTTGCATGTAAAGTAAAACAAAACTTATTTAGTTGTAACCCTCATGCAACACTTTGCTAAAAGCCAATCTGAGATGTATTGTCAAATAAAACTTTGTCTTCTATGCCATATCAAAGCAACTTGTTGACAAGTGAAAAGTAAATTGTACATGTGGTAAGTTTTTGTCTTGGTTTGCTTTTGGGGATTGCTTTCGTGTGTGTGTGTGTGTTTGTTTTTCTTTGTTTCAATTTGTTTGTTATTTCCTGGTTGTTACATGATGCCAAACAGTTGATTTGATAGATTATTTTTTTATCATGGTGGTGACTTAATTAGACAGGTTGTTTTATTTGCAGAGGTTTAGCACACAGTCTTATAGACACAGCCTAAATGGGGACTTGACACGTTGAAAGATATAAATTAAGGAGAAATAGTATACAAAAATGAGTAGAAATTAAGGGGTTCATAAATAATCTCTACTGACTTCTGATTCCAAATCCACTTCTAAATTACTTTTTCAGATTTCATGACATAGTCTTAAAAAAAAGGCAAAAAGGAATGTTGTATAAGAACATTACATTACATGTCTTAAAAACTAGCATTGAATTTACTGTGGTGATTTTATTTACCACAGGGAAGCACAGCAATCCCTCCCTCCCATGTGTTCTTCAATGTGACGTTGACACAACTCCTATCAAGAGAGGAGGTCTATGTGCCCTCCCTTAAAAATGGGCTGGCTTTGTGATGGCTGTTTTAGCTAATAGGGTATAGCAGATGTGAAGCTATTGACTTCGGTGGCTTGGTCATTAAAGGCCATGAAGCTTCTGCTTTGTAAACTGAAATACTTGTTCTTGAAAGCTTGTACAAAGGCCAGCTGCACAGAGGCCACCACAATGTGAGGAAGACTAAATGCACCCAAAAAGAGAAACCACATGATGCCATGAGACTACAAGAGGAGAAAGAGATGTCTAGGCAGCCCCAACTGCTTGGGACTCCGGTTTTTCTAGCTCTAACCACCAACTTACTACAACCCCAGGAGAGACCCTGAGCCACAACCACCTAGCTGAACCCCTTCAAATTCCAACCCACAGAAACCATGAGAAATAACAAAATAACAGTTGTTTTAAACCACAAAGTTTGGGGAAATTAATTTATTTGTAGATCATTCATTTATTAAACAAATGTTTATTGAATGTCCACTCTGTGCTGGGCAATATCCTGAGTACCGAATCCTGCAAAGATTGTTTTTCCCCCAGAGGAAGTTTAGTTAATCTCTTCATCTTCTGTGCTTCTGAGGCTCTTTAGACTGTCAAAATAGCACTTCATTCTTTTGTCCATATTGTATAAGTTGTGTACATGTTTGGTGATACACTTCTAAATTCAGGATCTGGGTCTCAGTAAATTTTTTTCCCTCTCTAGTGTCTATAGTACACACGAATGTTCAGTGATTGATATATAGTACCTATCTGGGTAAGGAAATTCAATGCAGGGAAATGACACCATTAGCCCCCATGGTACAAATTAAAAACAAAAAAGGTCTTAACAAACGACTTCCTTAAAATAGATGAAGTTTTCAGTTGGAGAAAAAGAAATACTTTTTAAAATATTTGGGTATGTGATCATCGCTATTAAGCTCCTTATTGTAGCAGTCAAAAAAAAAGAAAGCATTTTTCAAATATCCTAGTCATTAGTAAACAAGTGTTAAGTTATTAAAATAATCCCTTAAATTAGTCTGTTTCTATAGTTTCTTAATAGTCTGTTCCTATAGCTATAGATAATTTTGTTCTAATTGTAGCCTAAAACTGAAACGGGCCCTGGATATGATACAGTGTCTGGTCCTCCTAGTTACAATCTTCCTTCCTACCACTAGTCTATGCTGTTGCACTAGGTACTGAAGGCTCATTCAGTGTCCACAGCCACATTGAAAGGATCACTTTTGCCTAAGATTTTTAGCTCAGATGGGAAAAAGTCAAATGCCTGATTGTTTTCTCAAATTAGAAGCAAACAATTTAAAAACAATTCTGTTCACAAAAATATATATTTTAATTCATAAATTTAAGTTTTAAAAACTTAATCAATTCAGAAAAGAAAATTCAAAGAAATCTTTTTTTTTTTTTTTTTTTTGGGAATCTCCCTTTCTAATTTTAAATAGAAGCAATCCCATCCTCATAGTTATGCTTTCTTATTTATTTATTTTTTTTATAATTTTATTTATTTATTTTTCCCCCCAAAGCCCCAGTAGATAGTTGTATGTCATAGCTGCACATCCTTCTAGTTGCTGTATGTGGGACGCAGCCTCAGCATGGCCGGAGAAGTGGTGCGTCGGTGCACGCCCAGGATCCGAACCTGGGCCGCCAGCAGCGGAGCACGCGCACTTAACCGCTAAGCCACGGGGCAGGCCCATAGCTATGCTTTCTTAAAATGTTCAGTTTTTGTTAATTTCTCCTGGTCCTCTGCCCCAGTTTGATCTACATTTAATGATCAAATGAGTTTCCAATTTCCATGAATTCTATCTCAGCGCTGTTTTCCTTACCTAACCCAGTTTCTCCCCTTTCTATTAATATAGTTCAGAACCTTAATGTCTAGAAACTGGATAACAGTACAGTCAAACATTTATTGAGGTCATATATGTTTGAAGCCCTGCGCTAAGGGCTTCATATGTGCTACCCTGTTTAAACCTCACATTAACATTCCGAAATAGATTCTAAAATTATTTCTATTTTACAGATGAGTAAACCATGGAGGATTTGCAGAATTGGTCCAAGGTCATAATCAATAGTGATGGAACCAGCATTCAAATTAGAGAGTGGGAGTGAGAGCCCAGTATTCTATCCTACTTCTGTAAGTCTTGGCTGGAAGGGACTTGAAAAGTTTGATGCTTCAGTCTCCTTTAACATTCCTGCAAAGTTGTCACCAGCCTATGTTGGAACACCTCCAATGCCTGTCATAATAGTCTCCTATCTCTCAACTCCAGCTCAACCTCTGCTCTGTACCAGATTAATTGTTACCCAAAGCTTTTTGTCATAATCTCCCCTCTGCTCAAATAAACAACTCATTTCTAAATGAAGCAACTATGACCACTTCGAATATCCTAATCTCCCTCCCAACCTAGCTATTCGCACTCTTCAATCCACAACTTTCGTCCAGGATCCTACCTCTATCGTTGTTCTCATGGCGATAATATGCTATTTTCTCCATCCTAGAATATGGTCCTCACTGACTCTATCTCAACATATCCATATTTTTCTCATCCTTCAAGAGACACAAAATTTGACACAACTTGTGCCACACATTGTTTTCTATGGTGTGCTATAATTACGTCTGACAAAATTCAGAAATCAGCAGCTGCGACTTTGCCTATTCTCTTGACTAATCTGTAAATTTAGTGAGAATTAGTAATATGTGAGAATAGTCACAATTTTATCTTAATGTCCCTCTGAGAAACTTGGAGTTTTTTTAATACAAAATATGATCAAGAAATATTTGATGGACGCCTACATGCATGCAAGAATAGATTGATGAAACCATTAAAAACAAAAGTTCCATTGTTTCTGCATATATAAGTAATGCTTCAAAAATGTTTGAATGTAGGGGCCGGCCCGGTGGCGTAAGCGGTTAAGTGTGCGCTGTGGCGGCCGGGGGTTTGCTGGTTCCCGGGCGCGCACCAATGCACCGCTTGTCAGGTCATGCTGTGGCAGCATCCCATATGAAGTGGAGGAAGATGAGCACGGATGTTAGCACAGGGCCAATCTTCCTCAGTGAAAAAGGAGGAGGATTGGCAGATGTTAGCATAGGGCTGATGTCCTCACAAAAAAAAAAAAAAATGTTTGAATTCAAATGACTGGCTCTTAACACACCTTTTCCAAGACTTCACACTACCATATTGTTACTAATTCAACAAAGTGTTGTCAAACTGCACTGAACAGGTTTTTAATTAATTGAATCAAATATTTGACCAGATTAAAGAATAGTTTTTCAAAGTAGTTTTTGATAAAACCATACTTGATGGAGTTTGTTGCCTAAACTCATTTGATTTGGTATAAAGGAAATGTCTTATGAGCCTTAAGACTGTCATCTGTTCCACATTTTAGGAAACATTTTATTATTTACAAATATAGAATGCACACCTATTATTATAAACCAAAATACTGAGGGTAAACTGTAGGTCGTCAGGGCTCATACATGGTGGCCAAGAAGAAGAAAAGTGTGCGCTCTTTTACTATAATTTGTGGTGATTTGCATTTGTAAAGGAAAATAACCAATAGAAATAGTCCAGATGAGTGTATGCGTTTCTCTTTCTTCAAAAGAGAAACACATGACTCAAAATAGTACTGGATAAAAAAAAAAATACTAGTTAGTTCATGATGCAAAAAAAAAACAGTTTAAGACTCCAAACTGAAATATTTGAGAAATAATTAGTCTTTGGTAAAACTCACTGTCAAGTGGAAATTCATTTTTAATCATGAAATATATTTTTCCTGTGCTATTTTATCTTTATTTAATTTTCTATTTAGCAGTGCCCTGAAATATTAATAATTTGTTTAATAAATTCCCTCTAACTCTTAATAGATTTTTAATGAAGAAATCTATCTTAGAGATCTATGTGAGAATTGATACTACACACTTTCTGAAAGTGTTAAATTATTGACTTGAACAGTTTTATTTGAAGCTCTATTCTTTGCTTGCCATCATCTATGTTCAGATCTTCTTAGAAGCTTCATGAAATGTAAAAATTATTGATCCTACAGGCCATAATAACAGGTATTCTAGAAATGAGAAGGAAAATGTTTCATCCACAGAGTCAATTTACAAATAATAAAAAGTTTTATTCCAGATTATAGTGTCAAGTGATTTACAATTAGCCTGATAAGTAAAATAAGCCCATAGTGCTTAAAACCTTGGATGAAGGTAGAAGAAAAGAATCCCCTGGAGGTTCCATCATTGGTCTATTTACTACAAAACACATACCTAGCTATTCCTACAGGGTTGCCTAAATACCAGGTTGCCTAAATACCTGTAATAGCTCCAGATAAACCCCTTTCTGCATGCTGATTTTCAGCACAGAGGAAGGTCAGCTCTAGAGTAGGAGAGAGTCCAGGTGCATTCTGTCAGATTTGCTGGGATGCTGACTCCCTTATTTTCTTCTCTCCTGGATTAGGACAATCAAACACAATGCTCAGCTTCAGAAATAGGAAAATTTGTAGAGAAAGGAAATTTATGGCTCTTTCATACCCTAGTCCCTTCATGCCCCCAGGAGAACTTTGTACAGGGATTATCTCCGTAGATTTTGGAGACAAAACAGTTAGCGAAAAGCCTGTGGGCTTTGCAGTCAATCCGATCTGGATTTGATTCCTGGCTCCTCCATTTACTAATTATTTGACTTTTGATCATTTGTTTAACTTCTTTGAATCTGTTTCTTTATAACGTTATCAACCTTATAGGATTGGGACGAAAGATTATATGAGGTAAAGCACATATGATTTTAAATGTTTGTTACCGAACCCAACACATACTCAATAAATACCGGCAGCTGTGGTGGTGGTGGTGGTAGTTAAACCCTCTGCAGGTTCCAAAGCCAATCTTCCCCTATGGGCAGGGGTGAGGGGCTGTGAATTAAACTCATTGGAAAATTCCCTAGTGGATATCATCCTCTTACACCTCAAGGATTAATTCAATGTTGAGCTTAAAACTCAGATTTGGTTTTAAGTCTGCCATGGCCCAGGAACAGGGAGTGTGCAGACTAGCACTGTTTCTCTGCCCTGAATGCCCACTGAGAGCCAATGAGAAATGAACAGCAAGGGGGAATGAATGACTGTCAGATTGAGTCAGACAGGCCCGGGTTCTTTTTGTTTGTTTTGTACTTATCTTGTTTTTTACCATTTCCCAACAGAGAAAGCTTGAGAAATCTAGTTGAATTTTCTAAGTCTGTCTCCTCATCAGCAAGATATGAAAACAATGACATATCCTTAACTCACAACAATTACTTCATGCTAATATTATGTCATGGTAATATTAGCAGAGTAGTTTGGATTAAGATCCTTAGAGATACTCTTGATCCTATATAGTAGACTTTTTTGTGGCCCTCTGTTTCAGAGTTCTGCAAGCAGAGTTCCCAAGTTTCCTTGAACACTTTTCCTTAGAGATCTTCAGAGAAAAAGAGTAATAAAAGAGTTCCATGGTCAAATACATTTGAGAAACAATAACTTTATATCCCTTTCCCAGAGAGTCACAATTAATACTGGCATATTAAAAGCCTTGAGAAATTCTTTGGTAAAGAAACCTACACAACTCAATGTTCCCCTGTGAGTAATACTTTCACAAAGTATTAAATATATAGCCTCCTCCCCTTACTGTTTCATAATATCTTTTGGCATGTGTGTTTAGCACTTTGGGAAACATCGATTACCCTGGCCTCCTTAGATTAGCTAAAATTTTGTACTAGGTGCAAAGGATGTGAATTGCTGGGCAATATAGACATCACAGATGGTGCTGATGCATTCTGATGGCTGCAGAAACCAGCTCTGACCAACGCACACTCATTGTCAGGGGATGCTTGGCCCCACAAAGTGAATCTACTTTGTGACTACTAAGTGGACTTGCACTTTTGTTCTCTTCTTTTAAAATTGCCCTGTCGCATTGAAAGAGGTAAATACTGGGAAGAGAGAAAGTGACACATTCAAGAGAAACTTGATGGAGGCATTAGCATAATTCATATGCATCATTGAACATGGATATTTTGCACTGATAATCACACACATTTGTGGATATGATCTTGGATTCTATGAACATTTAATTACAGGCAAACTGGACCAAAACCTGAAAACCAAATCAGACCAGAATCTAATTATTGCAGGGAGGGTAAGGGGATGTTACTATTGTACTTCTTAGGACATAGCCAGGCAGCAAGCCTTGTCAATTGACCTATTACATATAAGACCTAATACTGCTCACTCCACATAACAGTGATTTACAAGACATATACCCACTTTTCTAGAAGAATGTCTAGCACATAGTAGGCCCTTGGTAAATATTTGCTGAATATATGAACAAACTAAGACAGAGTTTTGCTAGTCCCTATGAAAAGGCGTGGATTTATATTACGAAATGATGAGAAGACTAGGTATTATTTATTAATGTCTAGTGTTAACTGACTTACATGCACATCAAATAGTTTCAATCAAGTGTTCCGTCAGGTTCTAATTTGCTAGTTGTATAAAGAAGAATTAAGCATGAGGCTAGCAAAAGAGTTGGTTGAACTTTTGCATTAAAGTAAACACTGCAATTTTGGTGTAGGTCTATAAGGGAACAAAATACATAACTTACCTAAAGAAGTCAGACATCTGGGTTCATACTTTGAGTGAAGGACATGACTGACGTGGAGCCTGAAGTGTCCCAGGGAACACACCTGCATAAAAAGTCTCCATTACTGCGTGGAATTTGGGTTAGAGTACATCAGAGGGAGGGCAAGGACAATTTCCATGAGGAAGATTTTTTCAATAGGAAAGACCAAAATCAGAATGAGGAGGAGTGCAGTTGTTGGGGAGAAGAGCAGCCCATAAGTTCAGGAGCAAAGTCCAATCTAGAACCAGAGAAGAACTCAGAGAAGAGCTGAGAAGGTCACATTTGATGTACAACAAGCAATTTTGTATAAAGTGTTCCTTATGGTTCAGTTGGATATTAGTAATTTTACTAAAGAGCAGTGGTTTCTGTTACAGTAATATAAGCCAAATAGCTTCTGATATACTGAAAAAATCATAATAAATAATTAAATTACACAAATTGCTTAGAACAGGGGTTGGGGGAGATGCATTTACGTGTGGGGACATTCTAAGATCATCATAAAGTGGCCAGAACACACTGGATTTGGGTGGGGAGAACTGTGATTCAATCTTGGCCCTACCATTTATTTCTAGTTATGTGACTTTAGGTAAGTCATGGAGCCTCATGAGTTTTAAAAACTCAACTGGTTGAAAATAGATATTTTGCAGAGATTATGTGAAGGTTAAATTATTTATCTATGAAGGTGCTTAACTCATTGCCACCCACATAATATGCACTAAAAAGTAGTTTTCCAAGTATTGCACTGTCCAAAGATTATATCAGCAAATTATTTTATTTGATGGAACTAGGCCAACATAGCTATATCTCTTGTTCTCATTTTCAGTGAAAACGTATATGCCCACTAAATTACAAGAAAATAAAGTTGAACAAGGAAAGCAGTTTGGTGGACTAACTAGATGTCTCCCTGACTTTAAATTTTGCTGTCCCCTTTGATCATATTATATTGCACACAAATATTTCTAAAACTCTAGATGCACTGAAACTTTACTATGCTTCCTAGTGTATTTGTCAGTATATGTTTATTCTGATATTAGAATATTAGGATAAGATGTTGTCACAAGTTCTACATACTTTTTAAATTTTCTGATACTTCAGAGAGATATAGAATTTTAGGATACCAAACTGAATTTTTTTCATGCCAAACTATAAAAGTATAAAGTACATTTTTATGTAATCTTGACTTTAATAAGACCCAGGTATGCAAATCCTTATTATTTTCTCTTCTTACACATTTTCCCTTAAAATATTGTTTCTATATCATATTTCAGTTTAAAGATGAAAGTGCTTTTTAATGGTGCCCAATAATATTTATATGTGGGTATGTAATAAAGCATTAGTTGAATGAGTCATGTTAAAATGTAACCACAAAAACATTATTAGCTTGCCTGTAGAAATGCCAACAAAAATAGTTAATGTCAATTTACTTTTCTCATTCTTAAGTCAAACACAAAATTGCTTAATTAAATATTTAGATCAATTTAATACATTAAAACAAAAAATTCCAGGTTTTTAAAATTAAAATATCCATTTTAATGAGTATTAGTGTTTTAAAAGTTCAAAAATATTTGCTTCTGAAAATGAAAATCCTCTGTCCATTAGCTACATTAAATAAATGTACACAATTAAATACATGTGTACTAGTTAAATATATATGTACTAAACATGAGGCTCTGAGGTCACACAGCCCAGATCCCAACATTTACTATTTGGGATACTTAATCTCTATTTGGCTTAGATTCCTCATCTGTAAAAATGGAAATAATCTCATAAAATTGTGACATGAATTGTATAAAGTGCTTTAGCTCAGGACATAGCACATAGTAAGGCTTTAGTTAATGTTAGCTCTATTTGTCATGGTAATAATGGAACTCGATCCCAATTCTCTTTTCTAACCCATATGATTTAAAAATAATTTCAACTACATCAGGACCTAGACTTGGACTAAAATGTCATATTATACTTAATTATAAGTTATCTCTGCTTTGAGTCTTTTATAAACGTATTTCTCACACTTGGTTTCAGGCCTGGTACCTTATCTCCTTATGTAAAACTGCTTCTTCATCCAAATATCTGAAAAGATACTAAATGACTCAGGTAAAACTTCTCATTTAAGGTCATTTTAATTACAGCAGCAACAACAGATGTATATATGTTCATTAATAAAAGTGTAATTTGTAGTTGTGTCCCTCTGAAAGTCAAGCCAGAAAATTACGGATTGTATTGAGACACGGAAAGAAACACTGCTAAGTCAGATGCTCTATTATTAAAAAATGTCATCCCTTATGAATTTCATAAATAGCAAACCCAGGAACAGAGTAACCATTTTAAAAAGTCTGGAGGGGATTCCATAACAACATTTAAATGCATTACTACTCAAACAATTTGATTGGATTATAAAATATTTAAAACTGCAGCTGTAGTTGTGGTGTTTACTGTTGATTATTTTGATTTCAAGATCTTCACACAAAAAAGATACAAGTTTACAGAAGTATTTATGCGGCACTGACAAATAGCTACACTATAAAATTAACTGTGCATAATATACATTTGGATAAAAAGGACAAAATTGAAAATAGCAAAATAAAATCATAGTTCTTTAAAAGTTCTATCTCCGAATAGGAGTAGTCAGCTCAAAACCAAAAAGACCAAATACATGTTCCAGTTGAAAATGATACTAAAAACCAAGCAAAATATGTGAATATGAGTTCCGGTTATCTTAAAACTTTACAGTAACTCACCACACGTGATTCTACATAAATCTAACATGAAAGCATTTATAACCTAAAAACTATAAAGTAACAATCCTATTATTTTATTTCTGAAGATCAGGCCTGGTCTCACCTAAAGAAATTTGGCTTCAAGGTGGCAAGTTTCATCAGCATATACTATCTTCATATATTTAAAGAAGCCCAATGAGTGGACTGAAAAAACTAAAGAAAAGAGACAAGAAATATATGTGTACATACATATACATATATATACACACCCTCACTAGGATGGTAAAATAATATGGAAAAAGAATGCGGCTGAAAAGATTTGCACTGTACCCAACTCCACTTCATTTCTAAGATAGAAATGGGACAATGATGACCAAACATCCTGATGAACAAGAGTAACTGCTAATTTCTAACTGAAGCTGGACATACAGTCATCTATAACGAGCTCTATTTGTCATAGAAGCTAAAACTGCATTGATGACTCATACCACTAAGAAGACCTCCCATTAGGTGGGGAAATACCGCCACTGTAAAGTTTCAATCTTATGACCACCCTACAAAGAGCCATAGTTCTGTAAGCAACTGATTTTAACTCCTGGTTAGCTTAAGAGTTTTGCATATTCGCTGTATCAACCCACCCTCCTTAGCTCAATGCTGATAATAATAATAGCAGCACTGTACCAAAAACTTTTGCATGTATGATATTATTTAATGGACAAAAATTAAAAAAAAAAAAGAAACCTTTGTGGTCACTATTCCTATTTGACAAATAAGGAGGTGTTTAAGGTGGTATAGCTCATATGTGAAGAAGCTTAGACCATGTGTTTTACTGAATCTGGGTGGAGTAGGACATTTCTCAAAGTGGGGAGTGACTCAGGCTCTGAAGCTGAACAGAGCTGAAATCCTAGCTCTGTCACTTGAGTTCTCTGAGCTTCTATTTTCTCATTTGTAAAATAAGGATCAGAATAATACCAGCTTCATAAGGCTGTTATAAGGGTCAAATGAACCACTGTATGTAAAGTATTATTTTAGAAAGCTAAATAAATGAGAAGGTGAAACAAGCGTATGCGATGATGGTTTTCAAATGAAGAATCTCCAGAGAACATTCAACTAGTTGGCGAATCTATAGGTCCTAATTAGGGATAAAACTACGTATTATCTACTAAAACTAAGTCGAGGATCATTTATGTCATGTTAACATAAATGTTAACATTTCTGTTGATTAATAATCCAGCTACCTAGATAGATTAGAGAAAGAAATATTACCAACTACATGGGAGAGAATTGGTTGAAATATAAGAAACGATGTATAGAGAAAAGAGAAAGGCAGAGATATTGGTACAGATCCTATCTCCACTTTTGCCTGATCAGCCTCCACTCTCTTGCCTCCAGTTTTTCTTTTTCTACTTTATAATGGATACCTGTCGTATAAATTGAAGTAGCTCAGGCTATGAATTCAGATAATCCAAGTTGAAGACCAGTTATTCTTGGGGTAGTCTCAATGAATATCACTGAGCCTTAATATATTTACCTGCAAAACAAAGATAATAACACCTGCCTATATGCCTCATCATGCATGTGAGAGCGATTTACTATATATGTGTATGTATGTGTGCATTTTATTACCTAAAACTGGGCATTCTAGATGAACACTGTGGACTTTTGGCTAGTTTCCTGCCTTGGACCAGTTCATTACTGAAGTTTTCAGAATCCTTGAACATTTAATTTTGGATAATGGTATCTAGATATTTCAAAACTATTCCAGGTTAGCATACTGAATTTCTTATCTTCACATTATTTTCACATTATCTTTTTGACAAACGGAATTTTGATATAGCTTTATTTTAACGGCTAGGAAAAGGGATGGTTTTGAATGCTTTGGGGGTACATATACACCCTTTATGTTTTACATACAATCCTGGAATATAGAGATCTTGCATATGATGAACAAAGTTTCCCCATAAATAGTGAGATGGACTCATGAGTCACACATGTAAAGCCACTTACGGCTGCCTTGTATATTCATGATCTGGAAGATATAAGTAGACAAATATAATTTGGTAAGGTTGGCAATTTCAGAGGTGAATGTAGACTTTGAGCTCTATTAACTGAAGTTGAAAATTAGACCACCAGATTTCAACTACCCAGAAGTAATTAATTCCAGCATGTGAAGCTTAATTAAGGAAAAAACAAAATATATCGCAAATTGTCGAAAAGGAAAGCCACCAACTGATGACACAGGACTATTTAAATATATTAAAGAAATGGTGCAGTATGTTAAGCATGTAATTCCGCCAAAATTCTCCCAGCTTTATTTTGTCTTCCTTTCCATATCCTTGGCTCTCAAAAATTCATTCTCAGTTCTTTGGCAAAAGAGACTGGAAGAGACCAGAAGGAGGAGAGGGGGAGTGGACAGCTCATGCTAATGCCACTCTTGATTTCATATTTTTGTTAAAAAATCCTACTTTGTGCATACAAAATATAGTTCATTTCTTATCCTGAGAGTTACCCTGGCATATGGCTCAATTGGAAACATCAAGGTTTTTAGTTCTTTTTTAAATGGCTTGCCTCTTTTCCAGACTTTTCTTCAGAAGTATTGTCAATGCCACTTTTAGAGTCTATCACCCATATATTGGTAAAATCCTGTTTACTTCCTGGCCAAGAAGGTCCTGACCATGATGGTAGGCGGATAGTGAATGGAGCAAGTCTAGGAGTGACCGCAAAAGCATCCATCTAAGCAGTTTCTTTCTCAGGTATGACCGATCTCATGTTCTTGGACTTTTTTTGTAATGTAAAAGATGTATTCTCTAGACCCAGAGAGAAAACTCTTTCCTGTGTTTTCCTCTTCTGTTGAGTTAAATAATCCAAAGGCCTCTCTTGAACTCTGTAATCATGCTCTAAGGCTATGTGCCCAATTGAAGTTCCATGAGTTCAATCCAATCCTGACTCTTCTTGACAAAATACAATGCCAAGTTAACTTACCTGCAAGAACATTCCTGTATATCTGAGGACATTAAAGATCAATGTTGGGCTAGTGTGGTAATGATACGACTAGAATAGCCAATTCCTTCAAGTTGAATGTGGACTGTAAGAAATAATACCTCGTTATACCACTAATCTTAGATGAAGTTTTTGTTTTCAAAAGTATGAAAATACTTATCCAATTTGATTCATCATGACTGCTCTGCCTTAGTCTGCAATGAATACTGGTTAGGGCCAATTGAATGCATTGAATTATTGGATAATGGCTGATCTTGCCCAAAGAGGGGCAGGAAGATAGCCCAAAAGAAGTATGTATTAAATAAGGAAATTTGGGGTATAAAATAAAAGGTAAAGGTAGAAGAGAACTGGAAGGAGGTGGATAGTTTTTCTCTTTAAATTATTTTTCCTAAACAAGAATAAAAAATATGATTCTTTGTTTGCAATGCTAAAAAAGGTTTCAAGGATACTTTATAAAAGTGACTTTCGACTTCTGGCTGGCTATAATTTCTGAGGCCTGAGGCAATTGTCAGTCACTTTTTAAAATTGGAGAATACAGTAATAGTTTTAAGAGTGTACCCCTACTTCAGCTCAATATGTATATTCTAAATCTAAATATCATTTGTAAACAATACATAGAACTTCATATGATAAAAATATTACAAGTTATAAAAATTCATTCACAATCAGAAACACACAAATATCTGCATCTAGACATTTTGAAGGACTGTGCAAGGTTATATTTTTCCTTAGCAAATTCTTCATCTATTTTCCATTTTTCTTACCTGGCAGGCAGCTAGGGGCTACAGAGTCAAATAATGAAGTTGTCTTTCATTTGGATATAGTTTATTAATGGCAAAACACTAATCCATTAATCAACTTAAAACAAGTCAGTAAATTAAAAAAAAAAATCAGTATCTCCTTTAGTAACAGAGATCACATGCCTCTTAAAAAGGATCCATTATCTCCATGGGTTTCTCAGCTGAAGTTAAAAATCTAAAAATGATTTTCATTCCTTTCTCATTAATATGCAAAATTATTCAAATTAGATAGTAATTAACCATCTACTCAGTAGAAAACCTTTTCATGTTAATTTATGATAAACTCAGTTGCTGCTCTAATTGAGATTGATTTTTGGTGTTGAGAATCTATCATGAATACAAAAAAGCACCTGAAAAAATATTTTTAAACACCTAACTTATTGCTCAGCTAATTACATGGTAGCCATGTTCACAGACTGTTCCAAAGAGAGGCTTATGGAACCAAGACCAGCGCTGAAGGAGCTGTGCATACACTCTTCCTGTGTTGTAACATGCATTGCTATAACTCTCATCCTAAAGCACAGTGTCTTAGGATGCCTCAGTTTAGCTGATTCATATCATTTTGGGGTTTATCATTGTTTAATTCAGCCAACCGACACACTGTAGACGAGACTGCCTAGATAATACAGAATTTCAATAAGTAAAGAACTATGGAAATTTTTACATAGTCTCAAGATCAATTGGTTTCACAGGATATTTTGCTCAATGGACTCAGTATGATTTGTAAACAGACTTCAGTTTTACTTTCTGCAGATGAGAAACTGACCTCAGTAGTAGATGATGAAAGGGTGATTGTCATGTGCTTGTCAGGCCAGTGGAAGTCATTTTCATTCTCAACAACAAAAGCTGGAGTTGAGTATCAGTGACCACAGGGTATGCAACTGAATCTAAACACTGAAGACTGCTATTCAAAGCGTTGCTCCCTGGGAGTAACAAAACCATGGGGACACAGTTAGTGACCTTCTGTTAGCACTTTTAAAAAGTACACAAAGGAAAACACCTACTACTTTCAGTACCTATTTGGTTGCAGAGATCAACTATGGGTGAGAATTCCTGTGGCAACAGATAAAAAGGAAAATCTAACTCCGGCTGGGTATAGATGTCTGCCTCAATCGTCCATTTAAAAGCACGTTATTGTGGGATCACAATAGTATACATTACATTTTGGCAAGCATTTTACCTGAGGTTTATATGTGTATGCAATAAGATTTCAGACATTATTTCATTTGCTCCTCTGCAGATATGCTGGACAGATATTATACTCATTTTCTAGATAAAGAATGTGAGGCCTGAGCAGTGTGACTGTCAACAAGTTAATCATTCAGTTAGATGAGGAGGGACTAGGATTCGTGTTCTTTCTACTTTTTTCCCCAGCTACCTAGTGTTTTTCAAAATGTCTCCCAAAGATGGTCTACATCAACATCACTACAGGTATTTTTGCAAGACGCCAGGCCCCTTCTTAGTTGGGCTGTGTCTGCCTCTGGAGAAGGAATCTAGGTATTTCCATTTTTCAAGTAGCTCCCAGTAACTCTTATGCACACACACACTAAATTTTAAATGCACTGCCTGTAACTCTGCCTCACTAAGCAGTTGATCTCCTACCCCTGCAAAGTGTACATTATACCTTCAGGGAATGGGGAAAAGGGGGATTGTGATAGCCTTATGAGGATTCTCCTGGGGATTTTCTGACATGGTGAAATATAGAGTAATTAGTAAAATATCCTGAAAACATTGCTCTGAATCTTTCCAGCAATGTCTGAGAAGGGTAATTATAAATAATGAGCATAAGCCTAAACAAAAAGGAGAAAAATCTGCATTCAAAAAAGTAACACCAAAAGAATTTTTGAAAGGTGAGTCTACAAAACTGAGTGGTGAAATGATTGAAATGTGAAGCACGCTGCTAGTTCCCATAGGGTAGAGTAAGTTCCCACTATAGATAATACGCATGCACATTCTTCCTGAGAGGATTCAAAACAATGGAATTAGCCATAAGCTAAGAGTGGCCACGATTTATGTTTTATAATAGCCCCTCCTTTCCACTTCCTGGTCAGTGTTCTGGAGTATTGTTCCATTTAACACACATTCTCTAGTTTGTTTCTTTTTCTTCAAGTCTATTTTACATTTTCCTGTACTGAACTGCATTTGCCATCTGCTGATCCAATTACTTATACAATCCAAATCCTTTTGAGTCTGATTGTTTTGTTCCTCATTATTTGCTCAGCCTCCAGTTTTAGTATCCTCTGTAAACTCTAAAATCTTGTTTTCAATACCTCATCTGAATTACTTATATACAATACAACCCAATTAGCTCAAACTTTAGGTTTTCCTAAGGCTACTTGTCTCTGAGGGGATTTAGATTAGTTGAGTGGATTTGGATTCTAAGAAAGACCTCACTATTGTCTAAGCTAAGGACAGCTGATCTATCAGGAATTGAGCCATCCTCTTTAAATGGGAAGGAATCAAAAAGCAGGAAAGATACAGATTCTAAAATGATACCATATGTAATAACAATATTATCATCATTGTCATTGTCATCTTTATTATTGTTACTGATCATTATTACCTCATTGAATGTTTATTATGTTCCCATTGTAAGACCATCTCTGTGTAAAACAATAAACTACCAAAAGACTAGCTCGAGGCTATGCCAAGGGGCCAAAATAAAAGCTTTAACTGCCCAGTTTATTCCTCATTTACATCTGTTTCAGTAATTTATATTTTTTCAACCAGATCTGTCATTTATATTTGATATCTCAACATAGTTTCTTTTGAACCTTCTAGGCTTATTTTTTCCAGCATGTTACCTAGCGAATAATAGTAAGTTTAGAAATATTAAATGGCTCAAAACACGTTCACATGTTTTTCCTTACAAAACCCTACTAAGCCACACAATGAGTAAGCAGCGAAGCCCGTATGTCAACAGTGTGTGCAAAACTAAATAATTCAACTTCCACTCATTGCTCTCTGAAATGCCCTTTCTCCTCCTCCTGAAAGCCCATCATCTTTTAATATCTAGTTCAAAGGTCACTTCCTCTATAGAACATTCCCTGGCCCCCTCCCTGAGGCAAAATTATGCAAGCCTTCATTTCTATTCCCATTGTACTTATTAATTTCTATCATAGCACATGATATATTTTATATTGTTCCTGCCTTAGATCCCCAGAGGGTTCATTAAATATTGAGCAGATGAATGAATGATTGAATGAATTAACATTAAGCACTCAATTAAAAGTTTATAAAAATTGAGATGTTATCCAGCTCTGCCTTCAACTATGGGGACTTAGGTCTTGCTGAAACTCGCAAACACTAATTGGGTTACTGCTGCCTGCTACTCTATTCTTGATAGATACTACACCCTACTTTACTGGGATCCTTGCCCTCACCTGATCACAGAAGCATCTGGCCCAGTCCAGTAGGATTCCTGGTTTCTAGTTCTTCTTCCCTCCAGGCAGGCCATCTTGCTGTGATAAAACCCATCCAGCCTCTTTGGGCAAACCATGCTTGCACTTCAGCGCAGCATAGGTAAATGTGGCTTCTGAGTTAGCATTAGGAGAAGTAGCCTAGACCAGTTCAGCAGCGACAGAATTGAACACACTCTGCTAAATCTTTTAATCAGAAAAACAGAAAGTCTCAAATACTTCATTGCTTTTGGGACCCCACATGTTCCATTTTTTGAGTGCTATTAGAATTTAAAAAGCCAAGAGGTAAACAAAACCAATGGCTTTGAATTCCACTCAAAAGTGCACCCAGCAGCATTTGGGGGTGGAGGTTTCCTCCTCAGGAGTAATAGCAGAGATATATAAGAGATCCACACTTTCTTTACCCTTCCCAATTCTGAGGGGTGACTAACTCTTGGTGGCTTCTATACCTCCTAACAATCCCATTTGCTATTTAATAGATGCTGTCTCCTATTATTGTATATCTCTTGTCAATGTACACTTACCAACTCAACTAGACTTTAAACCCTTAAATGTTACTCATTCTTTTCCCAGGCCCTGATACACATTGCCTTCTCCATAATAGATGTTCAATAAATGTTTATTGATATTCATTTTGTATTTATTGTATTCATTTT
This sequence comes from Ceratotherium simum simum, assembly GCF_057802395.1. Taxonomy (NCBI): domain Eukaryota; kingdom Metazoa; phylum Chordata; class Mammalia; order Perissodactyla; family Rhinocerotidae; genus Ceratotherium; species Ceratotherium simum. The sequence continues at coordinate 26,808,319 of NC_141910.1, read as the reverse complement.
ATTGCAACAAATATTTACTGAGATGCTGAACTACATAGTCTGGGGGAAAGCCTGAGCAAGATACAGTCTTCAAACTCTTCAAGAAACTTTAACTCAGTTGAAAAATTAAATCCATGGAAGCAATTGTACAAGGTGATAGGAGACTTAAAAGGAGGGAATTCAGGATAATTTTGTAGTTGAAACCACTCTTTCCAGACAACAAGTACCACTTAATGCATCATCAGGTTGACGCTGATTGCAATAACAGCTCATTCTTACTTTCTCTGAATATTAACTTTTACTATTAACTTTTGTGGCTTGTACTATTTTTCCTTCAGATTACCGCCATCTAGTCGCTAGAAAAGGCCTCTATGAAAATCCTTAGCTCTAATAAAAAGAAATTATCACGTGCCCACACCCAAAGAAAATATAGCAAATCAATGGAGGAGAGATGAGAGATGCATACATATAAACCTGAAGATCATGTTATCTCCCAGCTCTTTTTTTTTTTTAAGACTAGTCTTTCTTCTTCCTTTCACCTTTCCTTATGACTTTGAAAAAAGAACAAGCTGTCCTAGCCTTTTGGAGTTCGATCTCCAGTTAGGCTAACTTTCCTCACTAATAATGATTCCTTATTCAAAGGTACAATAAGGTGGGGCATTATGTTTCAGAACCCTCAGAGCATGAGCAATGAGAATAGAGACGTGAGAGGCCTGAAATTACACTTAAAGTGGGATCTGGAAGACAAGACAAGAGTAGAGAAAGGAAGAGCAAAGGAGGAAGTAACCTAGGTCCTAACAGAGTATTATGTTTGGAGCCAATTCTCTTACTTTTATTGGCTAGTAATCAATATTTTCAGAAACAACTTTGTACCACTTTGTGTAAGTCTCCATTTTGTGCCTTTTATTCTCGAGGGCTAATTTTCTGTGAATGATTTCCAGATTTTAGCACTTTCATTGTATTTTCCAAAGTAGGTGTAATTTTTATATGCAAACATGTATTGATCCCCCTCAGAATCAATTCTTGTTTGGTAAAAGGGCTTCACTTCCATTTTTCTTCCAGTGCTATTATTATTCCTTTCTCTTCTCCTTTTTATATAATGAAACACACTCATTACCTTCCATACCAGATATGTATATATTTTGTATAAAAGGTATAGCTAGGATGTTCATGTGTCCCAGAGAAAAATTTCAGGCACAAGCCTCCACAAAGAGCAATTTTTTTGGTTCATAAATTTTTTCCATAAAGCATCATATAGTGCTGCAAAAATTAAATGACATTTATTTATACAAAGAGTTGCCTTCATTAAAAAAGAATAAAATTATGTGAAAGTAAATGCATATTTCAGCAAAAAAATATGTGTATCAGTTGCCATAATTTTATTTTGTCCTTCATCAAACATTGAAGTTGATGGCATATTTTTCTGTTCACACTTGCTTGAAATTGGGTAACTTGGTAATATTTAATTCTTCTTAAATGTCCGTGAGCATCTCTTGGAGAAGGTGAGAATAATTAATTTGGATTATCAAGAAATATCTTACTCTTTTATTGGCTGTTGATAACTTTTTGACGTGCGGAGTGTTAACCAGTGAAGATGCCCATTGCATCCTTTATACTTGACAGCAAGATGTCGAGATTGTACATTTTTTTTATATTTGAAATACTAATTGTTCTCAAAATAGAAGTCTTACAGTACATCTGGATATCTTATACTTTCAGAAACAGATTTAATTTAGAAGATCATTGTCCACACTGAAAAATATTCTTGGTCAAAATGGAAAAATATTGTTCAAAACTTTCCACACAGTCTTTTTTGTTTCCTTCCCTTCCTTCCTATATTATTTTTTGTACATTCATTCATGTGTTAGTTCCTTTGAAAGAACATTATTAAGTGTCTTTGCTAGGTATTAGGACTAAAGAAGCAAGACCAAATTTCTACCCTCATGAAGTTTCACAGGAGACGATGAAGCAGAATATAGCTAACTCAACTATTTCACATGGAAATTAAATTTGTATCCTGGACCTCCTCTGTGACCTGCTCTTAAAAAAAAAAAGAAAAGAAAAAAAACCTAAATAAAAATTACCAGCAAGAAAGTCATCAATAACATTTTACACAGTTTATTGTACAGATCTTAGAAAGAAACACAACCATGCCATCTGGATCTAAATGGCTCCTGAGACCAAGTGCTGATTGTAATTCCCTAAAATAATGACTCTTAAAGTGGAAATTCAAGTTTAATACAAAACTTCTTCAGTTTACTAAGAAATTTCAAACTCCATTGTAGAAAGTCTGGTCACTGAAATGTCACAAAGGTATGTATAACCCTGTTAGTCACAAAGAATGTGTCCACTAAACTAAGAAATCAGGTAATTGTATTAAATGCAGCTACCGGTGACCTCAAATAGAGTCTGCTCCCAAATTTTAACGTTGAAAAACTTATTGAGAATGACACACAAGTTTTACACTGATTTTGACGCTATGTTTTTGACATGTCATATGATATTGGGAGCAGGATGGCTGAACTGGACATATACTGTGTTTTAATTTGACCCACCATGAGTGCTTGGTACTAAACTAATAAAAAGCACCCTTGCTTTAGAAACATATCTGTGTCATATTAAGAAAGGAAAGGGGATACTGAATCTGGTCTTTTTTATATGTTATAAAGGTACTTTTCAAACCACCTTTCTGACACAGTTGTCTATATCGATTAAATGCTGTTAGACTGACATTGTCTGACCTGTCTAAATCCATCAATCGCCAAGCTGTTGATGCCTGATTGCCAGGATAGTTTAGCACCTAGCCCTAAATATGAATATTATTCATAAGCTTTTTTACTAAAGAGATCAATAATTTTGTGCATATTAAATTTGCATTATTGCTGTTGTTAACAGTGCCCTTTAGCTGACCACAGATTAGGCTGCCATAGGGTGATAAACATTTCATTAGCAATACTTAGAATGTACACACAGGATACCATATCCCCAAGAGAGTATATGTGAATTATAAGAAACCTGTTTAGTGTTAGGGTAAGTACATATTCCCTCTAGTTTTCATTGTATTTCCATTCTGGGTGCCACAAACCCTACCATTAAATATGTTTTGCCCACTTAAAAACTGCTTTGTGGGGATGGCATATCTTAATTGTTCCCAAGACAATGCATAATGCACTGCTGTGATGGGCCTTCAGTTAAACTAATAGGCAGGCAAGTTGCAGCCTGGCTTCAGCAGATTTTAAAGCACTAATGAAACACACAGTACTCAACAAACAAAAAAAAAAACTTAGGGGGAGAAAAACAAGATTCCAGAAGAGCTTTTCCGTGTTTAAGTTTTTACAAATAAAAATAGACAACAAATGCATTTTACTGACTGACGATAAAGTTTCTATTGTCTTGTGTACACAATATATTTTAGGTCCAAGAACAGAGAAACACTGGTGCCAGATTTTCCAAAGCAACTAATTTGTGCATAAAAATTATGCAGAGGAAGACAAAATCAGCTAGTTGCCCTTACAAATCAGTCAGTTGTGCATGTAAAACAGGTAATGGCATATTTTGCACCAGCAATTACCTTTCTCGCACCTGTGAGTGCCTGTTTTGCATATGTAAGTAGGTCCCTGTTGATTGCATTTAAAGCTGCCACCTCAGCTTCTTTAGGTAAACTTTATGTTTTTACTAAATGTCACTCCAAAACAAAAAGAGGGGGGCATTTCTATGGTGGGTTTATATGTATGTGTGCATGTGTGTATGATTTTTAAATAACTGTAAAATTGATGCTAACTTCATTTGATTTTAACTACTGTACCTTGCAGGTCCATGTTCAGTGATATAAAATATTTCATTTTGGTTTTATGACATAAATGTCTAAATGTCCTGCTGCTGAGATGTAGCAATCAAATCAAAGGTTCAAATTTAATATTATCCAGGTGCCAGGATGAGAGGGAAAACGATACTTCAGTTCACAGTCAACCGACACGGGATGTCTTCACAGTCAACAGCAGGCTCCTGCATGCACCTCCTGTAGAGCCATTACTTCAGGGTTCATAGAGTGGGATGTGACACTTCTGACAATTCTGTGGGGTTGTCCTCCTTATCTATATATATATATAAAAAATTGTTACTTGCATGAAAAAGGGAAACTATCAAATTCACTTTTGATAGGATCATTTTAGATAGGCATTATAAGCAATTAAAATCCACAGTGTTTCCAGGACAGTTCACAGCTTTTTGATAAGTCAAAGCAAACCCCGAATCCATTTTTATAATCCCACCGCATATCGTAGCAAGTCATTCTGAAGCTATAAAACTGAATGCTTGAATACTTCTTACTGGCCTATTATTTATTATTAAATATCCAAGAGGGTGTACAAGGCATGATCAATCCAACAGACCACACCACTAGGCACAGGTCTCAGAAGCAAAATTTCAAGCAAGAGTATCCAATTGGATTTCATTACTTGCCAACTTTATGGCAGATAGCGTACTATATTTGTCGATCTTCATACCAGCCAACTGTATGAGGAAAGTTTATGATCATGAGCATAGATTTTAGATCTACAAGTGAGGAGGTCTGTTTCAAAATCAGGGAGGGGAAAGCCTTGCTTCTTTCTTGAGGCCCTAGAAAGGGCTCCCAGAAGTCGTGATACGATTACCTGATGATCACGGAACTTCTCACCCTTCTATAAAGGCAAACTTTGCCACAGATACATTGTCGTTTGTTAGGCATGGTGAAGGACAAGCCTATAATACTATGATTTAGAAGCTGGCTACTTAAGGGCTAAGAGCATGCTTACTTGAGACTGCCAGACAACAAAAGGGAAGGAAGAAAAGGAGAGGGCTATTTTCTCTCTCTAGACTGTCTTTTGGCCAAGAGGAAAGGATTAGGCATAGTTTGCCCTAGAAGTTAAAAATTAATAATTTTCCACATGTACAGCGTCATTCCTCTAAACCAGGGATTGGTAAACTCTTGCTGTAAAAGGCCGGACTGTAAACATTTTAGGCTTTGTGGGCCATATGGTGTTGTATCAACAATTCAACACTGCCATTGTAGCAAAAAGCAACCTTAGACAATATAGCAATGAAATGGGGGTGGCTGCGTTCAATGAAATTTTAATTAGAATAAGAGGCAGTGGGCCAGATTTGGCTTGCGGGCTGTGGTTTACTGACCTGCTCTAAATGAAAAAACACAAACCAAAAAAAAACTGTTACAGGTTTGAACAAAAGCAAGGTCTGTAAAGGTAACAAGAAATGTTTGCCAATGTCAACAGTCACATCTTCCTTCTTAATGTCATCCATTTCGTGGAGGTATTTACAGCTACAGTCACATGTGGGGTCACTAATTCTAGATTTCTTTTTCTTTCTGTCTCAACATTATATCCTTTATTCCAATTGTTAACATCAGATAAATAATGGTTAATTTTGTGTGTGTGTGTGTTTGGGCGGGGGGAGGTATAATAGAATAGGCACAACACTTTAACTATGAGTAGACAAAATATAAAAAACAAACCCATGAACGTTCTTAGGAGTATTTGTATAGAAAACTATTCGAAAAAAGGAAAAATTTTAATTCATTAATTCATGCATTAGATAAACAGGTAAAACAGCAAAAAATTCACCTCTTCCCTGTTCCCTTTTTTCAAAGATGAAGGAGGAGTAAAAAGAAGAGGAAGAGAGACAAGGTAACAAGACCTGCCATATACCAGGCACTGTGCTAAGTGTTTTTCACACACTTAGTCTAGCAAATTTATTTCTAGCAAAACTCCTATGAATTAGGCTCTGTTATTAAAGCCAGTTGACACATGAGGAAACTGAGGCTCAGCAAGTTTTCAGTAACTTGCTCAAGGTCACCCAACCAGTAAGTGACAAAGCAGGAATGCTTTGGAAATGCTTGATCAGTGTGGATATGGAAAAGTATTTCTTAATAGCATAACACGAATTCACTAATTCATGTATCAAATTTAGAAACCAAGAAATATCAAATAAAGTAAAAAAGACCCATAATGTCTAATTTGAAAAAATCTTATACTGACTATAATTTCTCTTGGATACTCTTTATATCCTGAATTATAAGCATACCCAGAATATAAGTATGCATGTACCTCCTCAAATTTCCTGCTGCAAGATTTTCCATTGGTTCTATTGGTTGCCCATTTTCAGACTCCTCTGACTATGACCTCTTCCTTAGACTGGATCCTATAAACTGTCACCATATCTACAAATATAAGGTCTGGTACATAACAGCCACTTTTCTGGAAAAGTACATGTGTATATATGTGTGTAGGTGTGCATGTATAAACTACCCTAATTCAACATAATTACTCTATTCTGCCTATCAGTTCTGTTCACTATACCTGTCAAGTATGCTGAGCAGTATATTTCAAATTCTGCTCATGATATTCACCCTACTTGAAATATCTTTCCTCTATCCTAGTCCTCTTCATGGATTCAAATCAATGAATGGAAACAATAAATGGCTCTTTAAGCTTCTGCTCGAAATGGGCACCATCATTTCTACTTATATTTCATTTTTCAAAGCTAGTGGGGGGGACAGGAATGCATACTCCTCTGGAAGGAAGCACTGCAAGCCCCATGGCAATGGGCAGGAATGTCTAATCCTCTTAAACGGAAAGAGAGAATGATTTCTCTCTTTGAGAGAACACTTTGAGAACAATAAAAAGACCTATCAGAGCAAAGAAATTTTGGCTAGGAAATGTAGAGGAGCACAGGAAAATCTGGTGAGTTTTATTGTCACTGCCGCAATCCGCACTTCTTGTCACCCAATATCCATGTTCTTCCTTCTTCCTACCCAAGGGAGACATTCCAAGTCCCATGAAGTCATTGCATCCAGCTCAAAGTCCAAGAGTGCCAGGATTCTCCATCTGGTCCAGATGTGGTTTCTCTTTGTCTGGAGACCTATGTACCAAAGGGAAAAAAACCAAAACAACTTTACCATCCAAGCCCTCTCCTTGCCACCCCGCTACCGCACATGCAAACAGGAACAGTAACAAGATAAACAATATAAAAATGGAAAAATGGTGTATTATTTTGCTTGGGCTGCCATAACAAAATATCACAGACTGGGTGGCTTAAGCAACAGAAATTAATTTTCTCACACCTCTGGAGGCCACAAGTTCAAGAGCAAGGTGTCAGCAGTTTGGTTTCTTCTAAGGATCCTCTCCTGGGCTTACAGATGGCCACCTTCTCACTGTGTCCTCGTGTGGCCTTTATGCTGTGTGCATACACCCCTGGTGTCTGCAGTGTCCGAATTTCCTCTTCTTATAAGGAAACCAGTCAGATTGGATTAGGGCCCACCCTAACAGCTTCATTTTAAATTAATCATGTCTTTAAAGGCTCTGTCTGCCCTGTAAATACAGCCACATTCTAAGGCACCAGGAGTTAGCACTTCAACATATGAATTTGGTGGGAGACGTAATTCAGCCTATAAGAAATGGGAAACACATAGAAGTTACCAGTCTAAACGCCTTCTACCCTCAGAGTGGGGAGCTTCCTTTATTAAACTCTGATTCTACTCTGGAAGGAAATATTTTGCCCATTATTCTCTGTGGCCCCTGAGGCCACCTGCAGAAGGTTCTTCCTTTTTCATTATCTTCCTTGACTACATCTTTAATAGCCACAAGGGAGGAGGCCCTTTCCGGCAGGCAGCCCTACAGCTTTCCAACCCACCTCGTGCTTCTGGAAGATATGGGCCCAAAGGTTGTGTGAAATTTCAAATAGTCTAAGGCTTTTAAAATCTGAGGTCAAGATTTTATTGGCAATATGTTTCCCTTAAAATCTTACGAGGCTTGTAATCTTTTTGTTCCAGTAACGTGTGCCTGCCAGTTTTCACAGTCAAACTTATTTTCAAGATACTGTTCTCAGATCTACCCTATCTCCTAACTTTGTCACCCCTATAACATCCTCTTTCTCTCTGTCTCCCCCCAGTTTCTCTCTCTCTCTCTGTGGTAGGCAGAATTCTGAGATGGCACCCAAGATTATTACCCCTTGGTGTACATGTCAGGGATTATATCCCCGCCTTGAGTGTAAGTAAGACCTCTGAATATAGTCAATGTCACTTCTGAGAATAAATGATGTTATATGACAAAGATGAAGGAATATTTGTAGATGCAGTTATGGTTCCTCGTCAGATGACATTAAGTTAATCAAAATGGAGATTATCCTGGGCGGGCCAGACCTAATAGTTGAGCCTTTAAAAGAGGGTCTACAGGTCAGATGCTTGAAGCAGCAGAGACTGTCTCTCTCCTGCTGGTCCCGAAGAAGCAAACTGCCATGAGTTATACAGAGGCAAGGAAATGAATTCTACCAACACTATGTGAACTTGGAAGGGAACCCCAGCATCAGATGAGACCGCAGCCCCCGCTGACACCTTGATTGCAGCTTTATAAGACACGGAGCAAAGGATCCAGTTAAGCCCTGCCCAGATTCCTGACCCATAGAAACTGTGAGACAAATAAATGGATATTTTTGGTTTTTAACAGCTTTACGAGGATATAATTTAAGTACCATAAAGTTATGTGTGTATACATTCTCTTTCAATAAAATGGCAGCTATTGTAAGGCTTTTATAACTGAATGGGAAGGCTGAAAGTTATTTTGATTTTTGCCCCGAGTCATTTTATCTAGCTGGTTGCTTTTATTGGATATTTGATCCTCAAAGCCTTTATTAATACCATTTATTACTGATTGGGTTCTAGAAGCAATAGGCATTTCCAACCCTACAAAGCTCAAATTTCTAAATCCTATATTTCCTTTCATTCTTGCTACAAACCAGACAACTCTTTCCTGAGCTAATCAATTTCATTTTCATAATACCTCACCACACACAGTCAATAGTAAGTAAGATGCACTACTGATGTTTTCTTTTCCAATCCCTTGACCTGGAGCTGCCAGCTCAGTACACTCAGGCGTGGTCCGCTTCCCAAATTACTGCTGATGACAGTTTTCTCAAACGATTTGTCAGTGTAGAACAAGGATTGTGATTTTTTCCAGCCTCCAATATTTATTTCCTTATTGTCTAGCTCTCAAGCATTAAGCCAATAGAACATATTCTAAATTTTTGTGATAACAGTACCCCACTTCTACTACCAATTTCTGAATTGGTCATGATAGGCTAGATTCGAAGTTCAAAAATCTCAGAGGCTTAATACAAAAAAAGTTTTGTTTTTGTTTTTGCTCACTTGGAATCCAATATGGGTTAAGCAACCCTCTTCCATCTTGTAGCTTCACCATCCAGTACTCATGGACATTAGGATCGCCATGGTACAGGAAGAGAGAGATGGAGGAGCACACTGGCTTCTAACTGCCTGACCTGGAAGCGACACATTTCCCTTCCACTCACGGTCCCTTAGACAGACCTAGTCACATGGCCCCAATCTAAATGGAAGAGAGACAGGGACGTAAGAAAGCAGTTGGAATATTTGCTGATCACAGTCTCTGCCATGGGAAGGCTTACACATATATGCTCTAAACACTTTTCTAGTTAATCAGTCTCATTGTTGATTCCATGTAAGAATTAGGGAGGGAAAGCAGGGGTTTTAGGAAAAAGAATCAAGAAGCAAGCAGAGCAGACCCAAGGTACAAACAGAAAAAAAAAGAAGAAAGCCTAAAGGAAGAGAGAAAAACAGGAAAAAGTAGAGAATCAGATTATCTGTATTTTGTTAATGCCCTTCTGAGACAAATTTGTTTCCTTCAGGAACTGAATGTCTCCTTGTCTTCCAAAGAGTCTCCATAGTTACCTGGTTTCATCCCACGGGCTGAAGAATTATTGAAAAATTCAAAGCATGCTTCACTTGAGCACAGTGGTGCAAGGTTAATTTGATGTACCAGTATAAAGTTTTATAGAGTCACCTACGTGTACTGCTACCCTTGTGAAGTATGAGATTGCATGCCACAGCCGTACTATAGCATTTATAATATAAATAACTGCTACAGAGATTTTTTTTTAATATAAGCATAGTTATGACAAGTATCAACACTGAATTTTCAGCAAATCACAGAGGCTTTACATTGGACATTTCTCTTTGGATAATATTAATTGGAGATCTCCTTTTGAGAGTGTGGCTCACTTTAGTAAATTTCCAGGCTCAGACTGGATCAAAACAATGCCAAAAATCTGGAGGAACAAGTGAAGAAAATTAATAAATGTTCCAATATTGTTGTCTTTAAACAATAGAATGTAAATATTTGAATATTTATAATTACAGATATTTTGCTGACTTTTGATTCTCATTTGGCATTGTACAAAGTCTAATTGCTATTACTACATAGATTATAAATATTTTGTTGAACTGAATGACAGCATGCATTAGTAGACAAGATCATTGTACTAGAATTCAGGATCATAGGGTTCTAATTGCAGAACTGTCATTAATTGGTTGTATAAACTCTAGCATATCACTTCACTTTCTCTGGTCTTGCCTTCCTTCATTTTCAAGATTAAAATATCAGTACCTCTCAAGCTTTCCCCTAAGGATCTAGGAGTATTTCTGTGGTAGGCCAAATAATGGTCTCCCAAAGATGTCTATGTCCTAATTCCTAATTCATAATGTATGAATATGTTACTTTAATGACAAAAGGACTTTACAAATGTAATTAAGGTTAGGAACCTTCAGATAGGGTGAGTATCCTGCATTATCCAGATAAGCCAAATCAATCACACGAGCCAAAAGCTCTTGGAAATTTCTCCAGGTAGAGCAGAAAGAGGCAAGTGAGATGCAGCAGAAGAGGATTTCAGAAAGATTCTAACTGTAAGGAAGATTTGAGCCACCTTGGCTGGAGTAGGGGCCAGGGGATCCTGGAAAAGCATGAGAAGGAACGCAGATAGTTTGTAAAAGTAAAGACTAGCCCTTGACTGACATTCTGGAAGGAAAAAAGGACCCCAGTTTTACAATTGAAAAGAAGTGAATTCCGCCAATGACCTGAATGAGCTTGACAGCAGATTCCTAGAACCTCCTGTTAAGAGCCCAGCCACCCATCATCTTGATGTCAGCCTTATGAAACTCAGAGCAGAGAAACAACTATAGCCACTCCAGACTTCTGACGTACAGAATTGTGAGATACTAAATGAGTGTTGTTTTAAGTTGCCGTATTTGTGGTAATTTGTTTTGATAGCAATAGAAACCTAATACAATATGCAAGAGTGATCTACTGCACACAGGAATGTTTTTGAAATCTCATGTACTATCCAAAAAAATCATGTGAATTTCACATGAAACATGATATAAAATAGTGTTGCTTAACTCCAAAATAATGTTTTAAACGCCCATTGGTTAAAAAAAAGCATACTTATTGTACACCATACTTCAGAGTGCAATGTTTCGGAAATACATACCGTTGAGTAACCGAGGCACCTCATTGTACCAGTTAGGATAACGAATCCCATTTTGAGAAATAAATAATTAGATGGTCTTCAAGGTCATTCCCAGGGCTATTATTCTAATGTGAATGATTACATGAAATTTATTAAATTAATATTGAAAATACGGATAAATTGAAGGGACGTGTACAAATACAACTACTTACAACACCAAGCAGGACGTGGCAGACTATAATTTCAGGATAACTCAGCCAAACAACCAAGGAATTTACATTACGGCCCACTTGCAAGCAATGTTTAGCCCTGCCAAGTATCTTAGGCACTTGGAGGTTATGTTTCTCCAGATTGTCTGATCTGAGCTACACCCAGACTCTAATATAGTCCCATACCCAGTCAGACTGAATATTGTTTAATGTAAGATGGAATAACAGTAAGTAGCCAAAGCACACAGTATGCTTCTGGACTATGAATTATAGCAAATTTTGCTTTAATGTGATGTTAAATGAAAACCATGCAATATGTAGGCTTACTAGCACCCAAATTATTCTATGTTGGTTGCATCTATAGCCATAACTGTCCATCTGTGTTATGGAGAAGAAAAGTTAGTATAAAATAGAAAGAAATAACTTAAGTAGAGCATGTAAATAATGATTTGACATGGCAATACAAGTTATCATAATAAATGATTTGGAGCTGTAGTTCTTAATATGTTTAGACCAATTTAAGAGGAGCAAAAAGACCTTAAGGCCTACTACCCACCTGTGTGCAATACCCAGGTGAATAGGTTTTGCTATTAACAAAGAAGTATTACTCTACAAGCAAGTATGAGGAGTAGAAGATTATGTATATATCTGTATTAGCAAAAGGGGTATGACGTATTCATATCTGAGCTCCAACAGGTACATATCTTAAAATCCAGATATAGGTACAAAATTTTTTTTTCCTGAGGAAGAGTCGCCCTGCACTAACATCTGTTGCCAATCTTCCTCTTTTTTTGCTTGAGGAAGATTAGCCCTGAGCTAACATCTGTGCCAATCCTTCTCTATTTTGTGTGTGGGTCACTGCCATAGCACAGCTGACGAGTGGTGTAGGTCCACAACTGGTATCTGAACCTGCAAACCCAGGCCACTGAAGTGGAACACACCAAATGTAACCACTATGCCACAAGGCTGGCCCCTGTACAGAATAATTTTGATTAAAATATGCATCACTACACATTCTAGAGTTAACCAGACAACTCCCACCAAAACACAGTGATTAAAATAAAGCTGTATTTTATTATTAAGTAATTTAAAAAAGAAAAAGAACAGCTGTTGCAAGCCGCGAACAACTCAAGAAAACTGTCTTTTCTGCTATTTGCAGAAATTCCAACTTTTTATGAGTGTGCACATACAATAAGAATTTGCAACATTGCACACATTATGCAGCAAAAAAATTTCTTAGTATAATTCTGATTCACACCCTCAATAAGGCAAATTTTAGTAACTTTGTAGTTTGCTAAATAACCGGTAAGAGTTAGTATGTTTAAAAAAAGGTCTTTGGCCGGCCCTGTGGCTTGGTGGTTAAGTGCGCGCGCTGCGATGCTGGCGGCCCGGGTTCGGATCCCGGGTGCGCATCGAGGCACCACTTCTCTGTCCAGCCTGAGGCTGAGTCCCACATACAGCAACTAGAAGGGTGTGCAGCTGTGACATACAACTATCTACTGGGGCTTTGGGGGCAAAAAATAAATAAAATCTTTAAAAAAAAAAAAGGTCTTTGGAGTTGCATTGTATTGTCATTTACTCATAAGAAACAAAGATAATAATTGTGTTTATTGATTCAGTTTCTTCCCCATTAAGAGAACCCTGATTATTGGTTGACTGGTGTTTCATGGGCCAAATTTTGAGAATCAATATTTTAGAATATTTGAGAAAACATCAAACAATTACAATTATGGTAGGCTTGATAAAAACAAAGAATTCTAAACTATATTCTAAAATCTAACATCAATACTTTCGTCCAACCAAATTTATGAACCTTCTAGATTCTGTAGAACTTTCTGTAGAATTGCTACAGTAACAATACCAATGGCAAGATTCACATGTGTGTGATAGAAGTGGGGATGCCTGAGAGATTTAATCAACTCTAATGTACCCTAGCCTGGCTATTTTGATCTATGAGTAGGACAAAATTTGTAAATAATAGTGCCTAATCTTGGTGAAGAAGTCCTCATAAGCAGCAGTAGATATGCCAAGAGTTTTTTTCTTGGTCCTATTTAATCATATTTCACTGATGAGCACCAAGATACAAAATGATAAAAGATACAAAGCACCAAGTGATGAGCACCAAGATATAAATGGTGAAATTCTTTACTATAGTAAAAAATTCTTTACTATAGTAAAGAATTTCAGGTTTTTAAAGTAAATTTCTCAAAAATTTAGCATGTATTCGTAGCTTTCTAAAACTAGCTACCGCATCGCTGCCAGAAAGCTGGCATTTAATAAATAAACAAAAACAGATGGCCATAGTATGTAAATAACCACCACCTGATTCAGAGAGGTTTTGGTTTTCTGAGGAATCAAGCAGAAGCAGGTCTAGAAATATCAAAAATACAACTATATGGCATGATTCCTTCTGAAACATATTAAAGGTTATGTAATATGCTGTCAAAGGGAACCAAAGATTTTTTAAATTATTATACATTATGTATAATAATAGTTTAATATTATAATATTGATTGTATATATAATCAATAGCATAGATACCCTTGAACATGTCTTATGGAATCATCTCAACCACACAAACTTATGAGTGATGTCCTACCCTCATCTTTACCACTGCCCAGCTTGATACCTGGTAGACCACTGGGAGGGGAAAATGCCTTCATTTATTAATTACTCATCTCCTGAGTTACAGAGCCACTCAGAGAGTATTGAGAGCAAGTTTGGTATACTTCCTACATATAAATTATTTAGTAACTCTTGGTGCAGCACAGATCCTACCAGAGCAGGTAACAAATATATCTCAAGATGAAAATGCATCTATCATGAGGTGTGTTTCTGTTCCATAATTCACACTCTTTTCCTGTACAGCCCTGTACGTTCGTTGGTGGTGTAATACAACTTTTCACTGGCATTTACAGCCAAGTCAGACTCTTCTAGAATATTCCAATGTGGGCCCACAGTTATATTATTCTCCTGACATTCCTGTACTCTTTACTTTTTCTTGTCCTTTCTCTTCAGAAGTTTCTCCACATTTGGCATATTTTCTTGTTCTATTAAACTGGATCTATAAATCAATACTGATGAGCCTCTTATTACTCTCTCTTGAAGGATATATTCCCAGAGAAATTCTGACCCATCACAAACTCATAATCACAGTACCCAAGGGCATACTCCAATAAAGTCATAGGTTTTAAGTTCTCAGAACTAGATTTAAAACAATGTCATTTATATAAGGATATTCTATATTCAAAGCCCTATATGCAAAATTTTTTTTTTTTTTTTTTGTGAGGAAGATCAGCCTTGAGCTAACATCTGCCAATCCTCCTCTTTTTGTTGAGGAAGACTGGCCCTGGGCTAACATTCATGCCCATCTTCCTCACTTTATATGGGACACCGCCACAGCATGGCTTGACAAGCGGTGTGCTGGTGCGTGCCTGGGATCCGAACCGGTGAACCCCAGGAAGCTGCAGCGAAGTGCGTGCACTTAACTGTTTGCGCCACCAGGCCGGCCCCCAAACGTTTTTTCAATTCACCAAGCGGGCTTTATCTGACTTAATCCCGTCAGCACTTAGTCAAATCTCTGATACCAATAATTATGTAAGTGAAGATCTTATACTAAGAAGATCTCCTTTTTACTATATAATACTTTTGATCAACATTTTCTTTCTGTCTTCGTTAACTGATGCTATGTTTATTTAGTCAACTACATCAGTTTATACTATGCGCAGAACCTTTTTTTATTTTTAAAGTATTTTGTTTTAAAGTTGAAGTATTATATATAGTACAGTACACATTGTACTGTGGTATGGAGAAGAAAGGTTAGTTGTTTCAGTTTCATTCAGATTCAACATACATTTAACAAACATTCAACAAACATTTCACAAACACCAAGTTCCAGGCATTTTGCTAGGTACATACATGTCCTGGGCATACACACCCTTACCTGGAAGAAACATTGTTTAGAAGGCAAAACACACACACATAAAGCAAATTAAAATAACATTTATGTGAGTATCCTCACAAATATGATTTCATTTGCATCTCAGAATAACCTTAGGAGAGAGAGAGAGCAGATGTTAATCCACTCTTACAGATGAGGAAACTGAAAAACAAAGAAATAGAGAGACCACCAGATATTGCCTAGTTAATTGAGACTCAGACCCAAGACTTCTGGGTGGGAACCGGGGTCATGTCCACTGAAACCTAAAAGTCCACCATGGATTTGCCTGTGGATACACTTTCCTCGCTTGTTCTCTGTCGGCGCGGACCTTGAATTAGAAATCAATGATACTTTCACCAACTTCATTTTCTGAACTTCTCGTCAGATGTAGTTGGATGATGCGCGTCTGTTACATTCCCCAAGGACAGAGTGATGTGTGGCCATGACAGCTTGATGCAAATTATATCCAAGCAGCTCAGAGTTTAGAAACTTTAGGTACAAAAAGTTGTGGGAGAAGGGGTGAGCAGAAGATTTTTTTTTCTAATTTATGAAGGTGATGATGCATAAACTAAAATTACTACATGTTTATTTCACTATCTTATTGCTAGTTTTGACCTGCTTATAAAGGAGGAAAGAGTTCATTTTATCTCTTATCTGATTTATTGAAATTAATGCTGATTACTTTTGTCTTGGTTGTAAACACCTCCTTTTCTCATTTCTTTATGATAGATTTGCCTCCTCTTTGCTCATTGTCCCACGTGTCTATATGGACTCTAACTATTGACAGGACATTTTCTTTTTGATTCATTAGTCCAGGAATGAACTGGATAGTTCCAGCAATAGAAAAACTGGATAGTTTTTTTTTTCCTTCTGAACCATAATCTCTTGTAAGAAATGTTTTCATTGGATAATAGCAACTGTGGATTAGAAACTGGTAGGATAATAGAACACCAATGATTTTAGTTTTTAAATATCAAAAGTATTTCTCATTGTATCGGAACTAAACATTATTCTTAGAACATCCAGAAATCAATACTTTTCTCCCCTTTTTACAGTTGTCCTGGTAGCAGAGCCTTACCTATCAGAAAGTTAAGTACCATAGAAATGTAGCCTTAGAATGATTTCTTTAATTTTCCACAGAGGAGCTGGCATCCTTTAGATTGCTCATCACTTCTCTGTCTGACCAGCTGAAATCTGATGCCACTGAGGAAGGGTTGTTGATTTGCATGAGCAAATTGGGCTCCCCGCATTCTTCCTCTCATCCTGGGCTTGTAGTCTCCCAAGGATCCCAGCTGAGGAAGGCCTGGGTTCTAGTTCTCTATCCTGTCCTAAACTCACTGTGTCACCTCAGGAAAGCGGTTTAACCTCTCTGGGCCTTGGATTCCTCATCTGTGAAGTGAGGGCTTAGATTCAGAAGGGAAAAGGTAAATCTGTGTCATAATAGTGCTTCCCCTCCTATGGCCAGGGCAAACTTTGCTAATCAATCTCTTTCCCACTAAACCCAGACTTGGCCTCAGACCGCTTCTCAACACTGCTATTCAAGTGGAGTTAATGACATATTGAAACTTATTTGCGATGTATGGAATAGATACTTTGTTAGGACTTTCCCAATTCTAAGATTCTGTTTTCAATCTATCCCATGAAATATGGAAATTATTATTAATTTGTGAAGGAAATATTAGAACTGCAGTTACATACTAAAAAAAAATACTTTCTTCCATCTTAAGGAAGTTATTATAGTTCCTGCAGTTCATCTTTCACATATAGTCGTTTGTATGAGATCCTCATTTTTAGATAAAGAAAGTGAGATATGAGGACTGATTAGTTGATAGCCACACTAAAAAAGGAAGATATGTCCACCAAGAAACCCATAGTGAGTAGAGGAGACAAAAGTAGAAGAAAAAAATGTCTCCTGACTATAAATTCCATTCTTTATGCCTTACTTTAAAAAAATACAATGGACTAGTATCACTACCATAATCTGAAGGTGTTTATAAGCGAAAGGATTTTTCAAAGAGATTGGATGGAAATTTATTGTCATAAGGAAGTTAATACCAGATAATACTACATAAGATAACTTGAATTCAGGTCTTTCCATGGGAGGACCTTTCCATTTTATATTCTTCCATACCTCCCCCCATCCCACTTTGATGCCATTCTATCACTCCAACACTTGTTTCAATGTTCAGAACACAATGACTTCTCAATAAAATTCACCTGTTTAACTGTATTTATATTCCTGCCATCTTTTGTTTACTCCTTACTAATTTGAGAGCTTCAGGTCACGGACCTCCATTCCCTTGGCCAGAAGTTTAGTGGAACTTTCAACACTAGAGAGGAAATAATTATGTAATACATATTTTTACCCAAATCTTCTAGAAATCTTGAACCGTTGAATAAAGTAACTAATATAACCTTAGTGACTCCATTCCATTCACAATAATTCTATCTGATGGAAAGAGTCTTAGCATGGAAGGAGAGATAAATATCACTTCATCCAACCCCTTCAGTTTAAAGGTGAGTTCCAGATAGGTTAAATGACCTATTCAAAGCCATTCAATTTTTTTAAAGGAATTTCTTTAATGAGTGCATACCATTTTTTTATCGAGATATAATTGACATATAACATTGTATAAGTTTAAGGTTTACAAAATGTTGATTTGCTACATTTATATACAGTCATGCACACATAACGATGTTTCAGTCAATGATGGACTGCATGTATGACAGTGGTCCCATAAGATTAGTACCATATAGCCTAGGTGTGTAGTAGGCTATACCTACCATTTTTGTGTAAGCAGACTGTATAATGTCCGCACAATGACAAAATTGCTAAATGATGCATATTGCAGAATATATCCCCCATCGTTAAGCAATGCATGACTGTATTGCAATATGATTACCACCGTAGCTTTAGCTAACATCTCCATTACGTCACATAATTATCATTTCTGGTAAGAATATTGAAGTCTCTTAGCAACTTTCAAGTATATAATACAGTATCGTTAACTATAATCACCATGCTGTGCATTAGATCTCCAAAACTTATTCATCTTGTAACTGCAAGTTTGTACCGTTTGACCATCTCCCCAATTCCCCCAAACCCCAGCCCCTGATAACCACCATTCTACTCTCTGTCTCTACAAGTTCAGTTTTTTTAGAGTCTGCATATAAATGATATCATACAATATTTGTCTTTCTGTCTGACTTATGTCACTTGGTATAATGCCCTTGAAGTCCATTCAGGTTGTTGCAAATGGCAGGATTTCTTTCTTTCTCATCAAAGCCATTCTATTGTATCAGAATCAATCTAAGAAATTGTTTCTTGACCTCTACCAGTCTAGTGGTTTTTCCCCTAAACTGAATCTTTACTATCTCATACTTTTTTTCCTTGAGCTAAGTTACATTTTTGAGGAAATAAAGAAAAACTTCCTAAAAGTAAACACACTAAAGGTATGAGGTCTATCTCTTGTCTTTTCACTGATGCTATTGAGTTCAGGGTGTTACAACATGATGATGATGATACCTAGATTGTAGGTTCAATTTCCTGGTCAGAGTTTGCATATCCACAGGCCCACGTGTACATCTTAAAATCATGGACTTAATGGAAATTGACATGTGATTCTCAACGTATAAGGGTGAGTTTATCATCTCTAGGGGGGAAGAAAAGGCAAGACACTGCCTACTGAAAGTGCCATTAATTTTCTGTACAAAGGGCAGCCTATGTAAAGACTGACTCTCACAGAGAAAAGAAATTGTGCAGTATCTATGTTTGGAACTTACATAGATTATTGGAAATGTTAAATTAACCTGATCCTTTCTCCCAACTAAGTATAAAGCATAGAGATAGTAGACTATCCAAAAGGTGTTTTAGAATATATTTACCAAGACTGGCTCATGGGTGAGAAATATGGTCTATAAGGATTGGTGAAGAACACCTCCTGGCCTAGAGTGGAATAGAAAATATTAGGAATAGAAATGAAAAGCACTGCCTCAGCATTGCCCCCTGCACAAAGTAAACTTCACTTATTATTTGAATAAGATGATACTTCAAAACCATCTTGTAGTCTTAAGTGCCTCATAATACAATCTTTAACACCATGTGTGATAGTGAGGTATATTGTAAAAAGCCTGTATATCCAAAAAGTTTTAGAATATGAAGATATTACAAGTGTGAAGCTTCTGAATTGGATCAAAATATCTGCAAACATACGAATTTATCTCTACCAATTCCATGATCCATTGAAATGATAGCAAAATGTAAAAATAAGAATGAATCAGTAATCACACTATAAAACCTGGAAAAATAGTATCATCAGATTTGATGAACTTCTGGAAGATATAATGCAGATAGAATCTAATTGACAGCAAAACCCAACAGTACTGAAGAACTAGAGATACACATGAATAAAAAGTTAATTTTCCCACACAACCCAAGACTCCAAACCATGAAAGAATATTTCTTCTATTAAAAAAAAAAAAAAGGTTACTTTGAGAAAGAAGCAATCAGAATTCTTGGACATTAGAAATATGAGCATCAAAATTTGTAAAAAAAAAAAAAAGAAAAAAACAATAGAGGGGCTGAATTTTTCATTAGTTATACTAAAGAAAGTGTTAGCGATCTGGAATATCAACCTGGATATTCCCAAAATGCAAGAAAAAAAGACCAAAATAAATTTATAAGAGAAAATGCATATCAAAAATAATTTCTAGAGGGGCTGGCTTGGTGGCGTAATGATTAAGTTCCCGTGCTCTGCTTCAGCGACCCAGGGTTCACAGGTTTGGATCCCTGGTGCGGACCTACACCACTCATCAAGCCGTGCTGTGGTGGCATCCCATGTACAAAATAGAGGAAGACGGGCACAGATGTTAGCCCAGGGCCAATCTTCCTCACAAAAATAATAATAATAATTTTTAGAAGCAAAGAAACATGAAAAAGTAAAGAAATAGTCAAGCAAGTGATAGAAGCACATTTCCCTGAACTTAAAGAAGATAATTTGTCAATTAGAAAAGAGCCTATTGAATGCTTTAGAAGAATAAAGATGGACCCATGTAAAAATCTATCAACGCCGGTGGTAAAGAGAAAATATTACAAATTTCAGTAGGAAAAAAGGGAGGTTACCTGCAAGGAATAAAAAACAGATTTTCGTGTATCTTCTCAGTTACATGGAAAATACTAGAGCACTGCCCAAAAATCTTGAGGGGAAAATTGTCAAACCCAAATTTCTGTATTCAAAAAAACGACTATTCAAATATAAGGGCAAAGAAAGCGTTTTAAGGAATCATAAGCCTCAGATATTTTACTACCTATGCACCCTCTGCGTTCTCAAGAATGTCCTCCAGCTGAGTGAAAATTAAATTCTAGGGAGTAGAAATCTAAGATACAGGGCCCGGCCCGGTAGTGCAAGCGGTTAAGTGTGCACGCTCTGCTGCGGTGGCCTGGGGTTTGCTGGTTCGGATCCCGGGCGCGTACCTACGCACCGCTTGTCAGGCCATGCTGTGGCGGCATCCTATATAAAGTGGAGGAAGATGGGCATGGATGTTAGCCCAGGGCCAGTCTTCCTTAGCAAAAAGAGGAGGATTGGCAGATGTTAGCTCAGGGCTGATCTTCCTCACAAAAAAAAAAAAGAGAGAGAGAAAGAAAGAAAAAAAATAAAAGAAATAGACCTTTAAAAAAAAAAAAAGAAATCTAGGATATAAAAATTTGCGATGAACAAAGACACTGTGAAACTTGTAAACTAACTGTTGATGATATGGTGGTGAATACAATTTATTAGATAAAGATTCATAGAACAGATGAGGTATAATATTAAGAAGAAAAGCCACTGGTGGAAAATTCAATCTGATTTCCACAAAACTGTTTGATGATGGAAATTGTGAGAGGAAAACATTAAATTATGATAAAGATCTATCTAGCTAAAAGGAAAAGCTACTAATGCTGATTATTCTCTGGAAAATATATGTTTCGATGTTTGTTAAAATTTGACTCCAATCAGTTGTATCAGTCAAGAGAGGTTAGGCAACGTTGTCATAATAAGCAAGCCCAACTCTCAGTGTCTTAAGCGTGATAATAGCCACTCAGGAACTCAGGCTGACAAAGGCTGCGTCATCCGTGAAGCCATCTCACCTCAGGATGAGATGTCGGGGTTCACTCTGCAGATGCAGAGAGCATGGAGGGAAAAAAAGAGAGGGGGAGATCATGGGAACCACGCACTGGCTCCCAAACGCTACAGCACATAAGTCACATATTCATGCTCACTTTCAAAAGGGCAAGGGAGTGTAATCCTTCCTGTTTACAGGAAGGAAATGTTGGTGACCACTACTAATGTGTGCCACAATAGTAGACTAGAAATTGAAGGTAGAGCCTCCAAAATTTGATAAGAAATACAATGAATGAAAAAAAAGTCATTAATCTAGTAAAAATTTGGAAAGAAAAAAGGAAATAACAACAACAAAAAAAGTAGAAAGCTTATGGTATGTTGTCAGAAATAACACCAAACATATCAATGATCATACTAATGTAAATGAGAGATATACCCCCAATAAAAGACAAAAATACTCAGATTGGTTACTAAATAAAGTCAGGAGAATTTTCTTCCTGAGAGGTCCAGGTAAAATGACACCAAAAGCTGAAATTAAACTGATAAGAAAAATAAAATAATTATGCTAAAATGGAAAGAAGAAAAAGAGAAAGAGGAAAAGGAAGGGGAGGAAGAAAAGGGAAAAAGCAGGAGTGGTAATATTTGACATGAGACAAATTCGAATACATGGCAGAAGAAACCGAAGGGAACAGAGATGATTCCCATGGATAAGAGGTAAAAATCCACCAAGACACCAAGACTCTGTAAAAGATATAACTTTTAATACACCATACAGCAAATAATCAAACCATATGAGGCAAAACAAGTAGAATCTGACATAACTAAAATCACAGAGAAGGTGACTGCTCAAGGACACACGAATAGTAAAAATACAGAAGATTTGGATGACAGTCAACATGTGTGATATGTGTGTTCTGAGTGGATGTATGTAACACATCATATTAATACTCAGGAAAATGTGTAGACTTAACTAGTTTCCTTTCAGGAATGGGAAAATAATAAAAAAGAGGAAAAATATACAATATTAAAGAAATTTCTGTAACTTCTCACGTCCAAAGAAGTGGAAGCTAGGAATAATGTCAAAGGTAGCACTATGCTTTATGACGTGTCTTCAGTTCTGTCAATCAAAAAGATTGACATGAGATTGACATGATAGCTCCATATATTTGCATATTTGAATATTTGGGGACAACTCTAGTTTAGACTGTATAAGCGTTTTTAAAAATTATTAATATATTACTCTTATTTAGGGGAACCAATTAACAAGTCCTTTAGCTTTCATATGTAACATGTTTTCATTATTTACTAGTCAATTAGTTTCACCATATTCAGAACACACAGAATTCCAGGTAATCATCATCATCACATTATTTTCTAAATTAAAACTTTTGTTTTAAAATCTAAGTTCACCACTCAAGCTCTGTCGAAAATGAACTGACAAGGCCAAAAATATAAATGTCTAGAGGACAAGACAAATGAGTGACGCAGGTCAGCTGTGAGACAATAGAGTAAGGACTCTGGAAAGCTGGAGTGCAGGTGTCTCATCTCAGAGGGGAAGGACGACTACACAGCCCCAGCCAATTGTCACCATGCAGGAATTGTCACCATATAGGCCCATGTGCCACATTTTCTAAGACTATACCAAGAGAAGCTGGAAACCCAAATTTTTATGTAAAATTAATGTGGTAAATAAATTGACACAATTTTTCAACACTATGCAAGAAAAAAAAGTGTAGGGTCTAGTTTGAGCCTACAAGCTGCCAGTTCGAAACCTGGCAGTTCTGGGTATTTAGATAGACGTGTTTATCTCCAGGTAGTAACAGGCATGAGTTTACAGTCAGTATAGAGAATGAGGGATAAAAGGACCATGGCTATAACCTTTTAACTAGTTAACCTGCGTGACTCTTCCTTTATTCCTATTCATTCCCAACAGCTGACAGAGTGGTATTTTGAAAACTCAAATTTCATCTGGCCACTCCTTTTTTATAACCTTGCAATGGCTTCCTACTACTGTAGGAGCAAAGGCCAACACGCTTACTGTACGCCATGATCTTCACTGTCTGCACTCTGCTGACTGCCCCAGCCTCATCTCTGACCTCTCTCCCTCTAGTGCAGTGTGCTCAACCTTACTGGCTCCTTCCAGTTTACCAGATATTTTCTCCTTTCCACATAATATTATACCTAGAAGCTTCTTCTAATTGCCACCCTATCCTTCTAATAATCCCCCAGTTAATACCCATACATCTTTTAGATCGTAGCTCAAACATCACTTTCTTAGAAAATTCTTCCTGGAAGCTCTCATACTGGTCCTCCATTATATGCTGTCACATATCTGTGTACCTTTTCCTTCCTAAGCGCTTTTTATGATTTGAATTTAATCAGCTCCCCCATTAGCCTGTAAGTGTTGGAAGATAAGGAATGTGTCGGTTTTGTTCACCATTATCAATCCAGTGCCTAGCCCAATGCCTAGTAAATAGTGGGCCAGTGCTAAATAGTGGATGAATGAAAGAACAATTGAGCTGCGAGGGGAATGCTCAGATTTTTATTAGCTTTTATAGATCAAGCATGATTTTGGCCTCTATATCTGTAGTGAAATAATTAAAGACAAAAGAAAATGTTTAGAAGGCAAAAAAGTTAAAATGTCATTTGGATACAAGGACAGATACCTTTTGGTGAGTTTCTTACCTTTGAGATGATTTTTTTTTTTTTTTGTGAGGAAGATCAGCCCTGTGCTAACATCTGCCCATCCTCCTCTTTTTGCTGAGGAAGACAGGCCCTGGGCTAACATCTGTGCCCATCTTCCTCCACTTTATATGGGATGCCGCCACAGCATGGCTTGATAAGCAGTGTGTTGGTGCACGCCCGGGATCCGAACTGGCAAACCCTGGGGCCGCCAAAGCAGAGCAAGCGCACTTAACTGCTTGTGCCAACAGGCCGGCCCCTGGGATGATTTTATTAGATGTTATAAATAAGGGTTATAAACAAGGGAAATTTTTCTGGAGAGATGAATTTGGATTAATGTAGAAATAAACTTAGGACACTATTAGGACTAATAGTGTCATGTTTTCACTGTTAATAATAAAAATATCATTCAATATGTAATAATAGATTTAAAAAAGAAATGAACATCCTGCAGCATTAATGGCACTACTTGTTAAGTATTCATTTATTTTGTGCTAAGCCTCCTTCCAGGATGCCCTAATGGACCATGAAGCAGTAAACTTTTGGACTTGAATAAGCACTCCCCCCTGTATCTGACTCTTTAATTCCTTTATCCTCTTCTGTGTTTGAGTCTGACAGTTTATTCACTTTCTCGTTTGAAATCTACATCTATCAAGTTTGGGGAATCCATTCTTTCTCTTCCTTGAGGTCTTTATATTAAGAATCACACTTATTCGACTTACAGGCACATCTCAGAGGTTAAAAACTTGGACTCTTTACACTCTGGTCGGAGAAGAAAGCAGGCACTTGATAGATATCAACAGCAATTTTCCAACGAGAAGAATATGCTTGATACTTTAGAAATGAAGTGTTCAGAAACTGATTCTCTAGGTTTCACCAACTTGCTACTCCTTTATAAAAGCACAGTTTTAAAATCTTTGCTATTGTGTTCTATGTTATGAACACTGATATTTCAAATGTGAAAATGTCATTTGTGATCTAGTTTGTACTTTGTATTTTCAGGATGTAGCTCTAGAGCCTCTTATGATGTAGAAAAATCAGATCATCCTGTACTTCATTCTGTTAAATAGATTGAAAGCTTTCAAGTTGAATCTTTAGGAAGTTATTCTTCCTCTTAATAGAAGACTTCATAGAACAACGTGAGAA
This sequence comes from Ceratotherium simum simum, assembly GCF_057802395.1. Classification (NCBI taxonomy): domain Eukaryota; kingdom Metazoa; phylum Chordata; class Mammalia; order Perissodactyla; family Rhinocerotidae; genus Ceratotherium; species Ceratotherium simum. The sequence continues at coordinate 26,782,937 of NC_141910.1, read as the reverse complement.
AATGGTAGGAAAACTGTCAGCTCTCTTGATGATCTTTAATTCATATCTGTAGGCTCCAGATTAACTTTGATGATAGCCCCTTATAACTGTAGTAAAACTAAAGTCATATTGTATTCTGAAGGCCTATATATACATCGAGAAAGAGTTTACTAAACTCTTACTGTCTTTTTCAAAGAATGATTGTGAAGAAAAATTGTCTCAGAATTTTCACTGTACTTTGAAAATTCTTTTTCTCTTGTAAGATATACATTTTGAAGAATAAATAAGTGACGAGTGGGTACCACACATTAATAAATAAGTAATCCTCATATTTCAGGTTTACACCACTGACACCAACTTTGAATTGCGTTTCCAGTGAAAGTAAAGGATTTGTGTGACCCACTCAATGCTTTCTCAGAGCACAATTTGTAACATGTACAAATCACCTGGATGGGATAAGGCTATGATTAGTGATCATGCAACAAAACAGAAGCCTCTAGAGGAATTAAACTCATAGTTTTTATCTCATTTTCACAGCATTTATTCTCGAATCAAAATGTTGACCACCAAAGGAATGGACCATCTGCTTGAATCTCACCAATTGAAATACTAGTGAATTTTGCCCTCAATCACGCAGGGTCATTTTTTCCAATTATAAAATTGTGTATGCTAAGATTCTCCAGTACTGGAAACTGTTATCAACTCCTTTCCAACACCCAAATAGAGTGGGCTCAACGTTACTGGACATTAACAAGGGAGAGAGGAAAGCATTTTAAGCAACAGAATGTCATTGTGCCAAGTTTCCAATCCATTTCACAAACAGACCAATAAAAGATTGAGCTCTTTGATCTCCAACTTCTTGCAACTATGCCTCCAGATGGAGGAGTTGAGGCAACATGAATCTGCTTTCATTGACACTGCCTGCATCAGTGGGGCAAACATCAGGCCTGCTCAGAACCAGGAAATTCTCAGACACAGACCTTGACAAACACCTGGGCTCGGCCTTCTCTCTCCATGTAAGCAGGCTTATCGTTCACCTGCCTCAGGTCCATACTAGGGCCTTACTTACCTTTGTGCAATTATCACTTTATTACAAATTAATAAAACCAGATTTTAGTAAGAGCAACTAAGGTAAAACCCAACCGATTGATTTTTTTATTTTATTTGACTGTTTTTGCATTTTTTGCCCTAGTTTAGGTCTGGAGACTGATTTTACTATAAATCACTTATTTCTAAAATATGATAAAATCTTTTTGGCAATTTTATTTTACTTCCTTTCAGAAATAGGAAACAAATGTTTATATTATCTTCTTCTAAGCTGGGACCAAAGTCTTCTATGATAAATATCTGATGCTTTTTTGACGTTAAACTTCTGGTTCCAGTTTATTTCATAGCTACTACACAGGCATAGATACATATATGATTTTATTTTATTGAAAGAAGATTTGAAGCCATATTTTTAAATTTTGTCTCCATTATTAAAAATAATAACTGATTGCCATTTTCCCTCATTTTGATGCTTACTTGGTATTAGAATGCATTAAATTGCATTTGCAGTTAATTGTATTGATGCACTGTGCTTTGAGGGCTAATTATTGATCCCTGCATGATTAAGATAGTATTCAGAGAAAAAATAAAGAAAAAATGTATTTAATGGACAGGTGACATTCTGCAGCTAGCTCATAAATGGATGTCACTAGTCACAAAGGAAAATGGGCAAGGAAGTATAGATATCTCAGTAATAGTAATATCTGTTACTAAGAAAGCAGTCTTAGGCTCAGGTCATACAGATGATACATCAGTTGTGCCACCTTTTTATTCAAAGGACACCACACTTTATTAGTTGACAATCTGTAAAGTTTAGCTGTACTAGTTTCAGAATCAATCATGCTAATGTTGATATATGTCTGGATAGGCGTAGCATATTTCTATCTTGGAATCCCTTATTCTTACATTCCATGTGCAAAGCCAAGTTTAAGAAGTAGTTGCCATCCATCCTTTTTTTTTTAAAGGAGCAATTCATTATAATTAAAATTTATTGTACCATTTAGAGAAAAAGTTTCTGAAATGCAGAAAGTAGAACAAACTTGGGTTTCCTACCTTTGAGTTGATACAATTAGTCCAGAAACTGGATCTTAAATGGCACAAGACAATTTTCATAGTTTAAAGAGACGACTGTAAATCTGGTTTATCATGTTCTTATAATTCTTTCAGAAACATGTGTGGAAATGTGAGGACCGCTGTGAATCAGACAATAATCATAAAATTAGGAACAAAAGAATCAGACAGAACAAAGCCTTTTTTTCTTTTTTTCTCTTTTCTTTTTTAGGATTCTAAATCACATACAAAACATTTGTTCTGCTCCAGCTCTTTGTGAACTAATTGGCTCTCCTAGAGGGATAGGTAATTGTACCTGACTACACAAGCTGTCCCGAAGCTCCCTTGGAAAGCTCCAGTAAGCTTCTAGTGTTAGCAGCCATCAAGGATTTCACAGGTCAGGCATCGGATCGATACAGCTAAAAGCAGCAGGGACTGTAATGTCGACAGCAGGTTTCAGAAAGCACTGCAAGTGCCAGTTTGTTCCTCTTCATGCAGAAGCTCAAGACAGCTTAATTAACCCTTGGAAAATACAATTTATCCAGAGGCTCGGCAGGTCCCTACCAGGCCTTATTGGTGAACTGATAGGAGAGATACGGTAGCTGGCAGCGCTGAATTCCTATTTCCCCCTTTAATGCCGTTTCAGTTAGGATGCGAAGAAAACATGATTTTCGGTGGATGTGTTCATCCTGTCCTGAGGAGCGTGTGATAGGAGACAGCTTTAGAGGGGGTTTGTTAGAACTCACGTGTGACTTCAGCAGGAGCAAGGCCGAGCCTGGGCATTGATCATCCGAGTCCTGGGGTGAGGAATTGAGGGAGGGTGCATGTCTGTGTGTATGGGTGTGTGTGTGAGAGAAAGAATTAGATGTGTGTGTGTGAGTTAGGAGTACGTGTGTGTGCGTGAGCACATAGTATGGGGAAGAGGAGAGAAAAGCAAAGGCATTTTTCACTGATGTAAATGCTTCTGTGCTCTCATTTAAAGATCTCCCCTAGTTAGTCTATTTTTATGTCTATAATATCACACAACCAAGAAATGGACAGATCTGGAATTTTTTACATCCCCTAAATACTTCATTTGAGAAGACAAAACACCTGCCAAGGTTAACAATCAGGAAGTCAAGTTATCATGTGTTTTACTCAAACCCTGTTCTCCAGGGTTGCCCATCATGCTGTGGGTCTTTTCTCTACGCAGTTCTTCCATGCTAAGGCAGGCTGCTGAAGAGACATAAGTGAAGCCAGCCAGATACAGAAAATATTTAAAGTTAGTGGGGCTTGAGGAATTGTGGCCACATGAATGGTTTGGTGCATTCACTTAAATTGATTGTATCTACTTGTATTTGCATTCACATTCACATTAGCCACATTTTTAATTTGTATCATTTCAATTAATTCATATAAAAGTATTTTCCTAGGTTCATATCTGTGGTCATTAGTGAGAGTTCATGGCGTTCAGGTTCCAGAACAGTGAACTCGCACATGGATGCAGAGTGGATAGATGCTGTCTCCTTTCTGCTGGCTCATTTCCATTTATGATCAGAAGCAAAGTAGATTGAAGTGGAAGAAATAAAATTAAATATAGATTAAATGTGCATAGGATGGTTGTATATTTTAGACCCGGATCCAGCCACAATCTCTTTAAAATAATTTATAATAGATGTAATACAGAGTAAAAACAGTCGTATCAGATGAGGGGTGAAGGTCCTGTCCTTCTCACTCATCACCAGTTTTTCTCGCCAGAGGTGCAACATGTAACCATTCCTCTTGCTAGCTTTTTTATTGCATATCAGCATGCATTTATTCAACAAATGCATACTGAGCAGTCACCATGTGCCAGGTACATTTTTAGACCCAGGTGATAAGGCAACTAAAAAGAAAAAAAGAAACAGGGACTACATCAAGGAGTTTGCTTACTAATATGAGTAGAAAAAAGACAACCAAACAAAAACGCATGTGTAATATCTCAGGAAGTGGCTATAAAGAAACATTGAGCAGGATAAAAATATAGAGAGTTGAGTTTCTATCATTATCGTTCCTTCTAGCATAGCCAAGGAAGGTTTCTCTAAAAAGGTGACATTTGAGGAAAATTTGAAAGAAAGGAAAATTTGAAAGAAAAGAGTAATGTTTCATGTAGATATCTGGAGGAGAAGCTGTGCAGGAAAAGGCAGCATGTGCAAAGGCCCTAAGGTTGGAGCATGCTTGTCCTGGCCACAGATGAGCAAGGAGGGCTTTGTTGTTGAAGCAAATGGTGCATGGGGGAATAAAGCAGGACATTAAGTCATAGATATAGTCAGGGGCCGGATCATGTAAGGCCTTATAGGTCTTTCCAAGGGTCACATAGCTAGTAAGTGTAGAGTTGGGATTTGAGCACAAGAATAAGTTCATGTTCCTAACCACCATGCTGTACTGATCCCCTCAAAACTGGAGTCCTGTTTTACACATGATTTGTGGTCATCCATGCTTTCTCCCTTCTGCTCACCCCTCTTTACTCTGATTAATCAAGAGTTGACTGTAATTCAAAATTAACAGTCTTATTAACCAATCAGCAAGGATGGCCTTATCTCCACCTGAAAATAGACATCAGTGGTTTGTATGTAGAAAGTCACATGTAGAGAGCAGTGACAAAGCCTTAATCAAGAACTACCTCTCTTCCAATAAGACTTCCAAAAGGCTGAATACGTATCCAGTCCTTGACGAGTAACACTGAAAAGGACCTCAGAGAATAACTAATCAACTCTCTTCATTCTACAGACAAGGAAAGGAAGGCCCAGAATGGTTCATATTTTCCTTTTCAAATTCAGAAAAGTAAACTACCAGGGAGATGAACACTGACCTGGGAACTATGACCTTCTAACTCAGTGTCCGACATGGCCCCTTTTCACCTTCTCTTCCCTTTTTGACCCACTCTGCTCAATCCTCTCCTCCAACCTCCATTTCTGATATCATCTTAGTCACATTATGAATTTTTAAAATTTCTTATAGCAGGATATAAGAAAAAGAGGGTAAATGAAATCCCTAAACCTCATTTCATTTCACTATCATTCTTTTCTTCTGCAAAATATTTCACGGAAGCAGCTAGAAAACAAAAAGAAAACTTACACATGTAAATTGCACTTTATTTCTGATTCCTTGTGACGTGAAGGTCAACAAAATGGCTGAAAAGGGAACGAGAGGGAAGATAAGGCAATGTGGTGCTGGAGGCAGAGCACAAACTCACTCATCATGTGACCTGTTTGCCACGTGATTTTGAGCAAGTCACTTAACCATGCTGAGCCCTACATTCCTCATGTGCAAATGGAGAGTTTGAATAGATAATCTCAAAGTCTCTGTCAGCATTCGAGGTTTCACATTCATGCCATCAAAGGGCCAGCACCTAGCTGTCACAACTTGTCCCCAAAAGCCACATACTATTCCTCTACTGCTGAGATTTCTGTACATTTCATACAGCCACCATCCAAATTGTGGCATGCGTTTCTAATTAGCACTTTATTAAAGCTCAGCTCACGTGTCTGTAGTCCGCTTTTCAAGACGACTTAAAAGAAATCAGAATTTGTGTGCTATTCATTCCCTCTCAAACGCATATTTTCAAGATGTATTTAGGCAATAGTGCTTTTCCAAAGCATAATTGTATCCTAATGTAAAAACTGCAAATATATTTCTTTTTCCATGTTTGGCAAATCCTTAAATGACCTCACATTTTAGCATCATTATATAATACACAAAGGAAGATGCATCTCATGTGAACTTACACACATAAATAGGATTTTAAAAAATTCTTGACACATTACCGTATGCTGCATGCTTTTTATGGATTATAAAAGAACAGAAGACTAATATACTAACTGAGGTTTGAGAATTTCTCAACATTATCTGAATTTCTATGCCATCTACTCCATTTCAACATGCATTCAAATGTCAGTCCTGTTAACAGTGTCCTCAAATTATTTATATGTTGACTGCATTTGAACAAGATTTTTTATATTTTCTTTTTATAACCAATCAATGCTAATATGTTTGAATTACAAAGATGAAAGAATGTCAGATTTATTGACAGATGTTACATATTCACATTACAGTTATTGCAATGTTTTTATGATCAAACTGGAAGTAACAGAATTAGCAAATATGTCTGTTTGTTTAATGATATCTCCAATATAAATTTTGTGCTTTAGTAACTATTTAAACTATCATGATACCATCTAAAATAGCCACCCCTAGCTTTCTTCAGTTTTTACCTGGCTTCATTTTTCTTCTTAAGATTATTACTATCTGAAATTATGCTGTAAATATATATCCATACTTGTTAACTGTCACTAGAATGTGAGTTCCATAAATGTGGAATCTTGACTGTCTAATCACTGTATCTCCAGCCCCTTCAAAGGTGTTGAGCACATGATAGGTGCAAAGTCCATATTTGTTGAATAAATAAACGAACTTTGGACCATTTATATATGTTTGTAAACACATATACATCACATTAAGTTGATACATTATGCATATACCTAATTATGGGTATATAGTATATTTTTTATAATTATACCAATATAAACACACAAAGATGAGATACGATATTTGCAAAGTCATCTTAAAGAGATTGAAGGGGGGCCAGCTGGTGGCGTAGCAGTTAAGTTCGTGCGTTCCACTTCGGCAGCCCGGGGTGCGCCGGCTCAGATCCTGGGCGCAGACCTACTCACTGCTCATCAAGCCATGCTGAGGCGGCATCCCACATAAGGAAGCTACGACTCTACAACTATGATACACAACTACGTACTGGGGCTTTGGGGAGAAAAAAAAAGAGGAAGATTGGCAACAGATGTTAGCGCAGGGCCAGTCTTCCCCCAAAAAAACAAACAAGAGACTGAAGGCCTCCACAGCTAAGAGTGAGACCTCAGGTTATTTATTTTCCCAGCCTCATTCCAAAAATACTTTAAGGGTGAAATAGCTAAATCATTATAATAACACATCCAAGAAAAATGGTATATCGAAAGAACAAGAATAGAAGGCAGTAGAAGTATAGAAAAGTGGGAACCAGGAATCTCCAAGTTGGCAATGTACCAGTCAGCAGTGCATAGAAGCCAGAGCAATTGGGGCAGCAGAGAAGTAAGAAGGGGTATTTCTTCAAGCCTCACTCACTACCGTCCTCCTTTGCTCTGATTCCAACCTTACAAAACAGTCTTTTGATTTTGGATTGGCTTCTTGATGAGGGGTGGGGGCCTTCCCTGTTCAGCAAATACTAGCATTACCCTCTCCAGAAAGGGTATTTCTCATAATAAATTAATGAACTGTGTCTCTGGTTTAACCATGACCTTTATTAGTGTAAGTTCACCCATGAGAGACCACCCCACTCTCAGTATATGACAACATCCATTTCACGAGATTCTAAGGCTCAGGTCCAGACTCTGGACCGAGATGATCCAACATAGAGGCCCTGTCAGAATTGTGACCAGTCAGCCTTCATCTAGCCACACCCCTGCTAGCATATATGAATGGATTCAATAATTTAATTAATGTAAAGTACATTTCAATAGATGCACTGTAGTTATACAAAACTTTATATCCATAATAGATCCTTCAATTTTTCACTCCTTTTTAACTATCTCAGAGTTATTTTGAGTTGAGACAACAGACGTACATTCAGCAGCCTTACAGTTTCTGTCAGAGAAAAATCCTAGCCTCACAGAGGATGCAAGGAGTAAACCTGTTACCGCTCCATAGATGCCAAACTAGACAATGAGCCACTGAATCAGAATACTTCAGTTTATTACTCAGTGAACAGAAGATGCGTCAGTCATCATAGTACCACAGGTTCCCCTTGTCCCTCAAGTCCCACGGGCATCATGATGAGCCAGACGAATGCTCTGACACAGTGGGTTGCGTTGCAGCTGAGGAAAATAAGGTCAAGGGTTTAGCACCTTTTGTAGCAAGCAGTAAACAAGCTAGTCGGCACAGAGTGGTCACCTTGATCAACTTAGTTTCCCTACATGACCATCTACAGAATTAGTTCAGTATCATGAGACAGAGATAAGAGGAAAGTAAGTATACAGGTAATAAATCGTATGGAGGAGGGTTGCACCCTCTAAGGACTGCCTTCTGGTTTGGTTCACTTGGCATATGTCCAGTTCCAAAATTAAAACTTGCTCGTCTAAACAATATTATTGTCTATGGTTCTTTCATAGTGACAGCTCCCATGGAATTCTGTAAGTTGATTCCTCCATTATCTAATCAAATAACTATAGAAAGTAAATGTGCAAAAGATTTTCAGAAGAAATAAGGCAAAGCAATCAAGGTTGAATAATTCTTGAGACAAAACAAAAACAAGCAAAATAATAAAACAAGAATAATAGTTATCAATTCTGTGGAATTATTTTTAAGACAATATTACTAGTTTATGGGAATTTTTCAGGAAAAAAGACTATCTTCCAAGAAGTTATGGAAATATTAAATGTGTAATGACAGTAATAAAAAATGACCAGAAAGATTCATCCAACTACCTTTTTACTTATGGCAATAAAATGATTAGTAGGCAACAGATAACAATGGAGGTCTAGGGGAGGATCCGCAGGAAAGAGCCTAGTGGAAATGTCACACTTGAGAGGAATTATTTAGATGGCTATATATAGAATTCATGAACCATATAGGAAAAGGTTTTTACATATTCATCCTAGATAAATTATATCCTTGATTCTTCTACTGATATAAATGGCATTGTGTTAAGATAAGTAATCTCATGTAGCTTGTGTTATTCTTTTTAACATGTCAGAGGGCTAAGCCAACAACTTAATGTGCATGGTTTTTAATATTCAGTTCTAGTTTAGTAAACTTTAGCAGGAAAAATGCTATTTTCTTTTCTCAATCTCAGTTTCTAAAGCTTTTTAATAAATCAAGTAAATAAAAATATTAAAAAACAGTAAAAATATGATAAGTGAGGCAGTTGATAGAGCAGAAAGGAAACTGACCTACATTCTCGTGTTCACTCATACCACTAAGGTTGGTGGATTGAAGTCAATATCCTTCCTGGACCTCAGGAACTTATCTATAAAAGAGGGAGACCTGGCCTAGATGATTTGTACAGTGACTTTCAGTTCTAAAAATCTATTATAAACTTTATATTAAACAAATATAAATACTTATTCCAGTTAGGAATAGGACTGAAGGCTCATGATTTAGGATATTCAGAATAAATATTCCCTAACCCATTATTTACAATATATCAAAATAGAAAACTCACTTGAATCATAATTGAACATTTGAAAGTTTCTGCATAGAATTGGGAAATACCAGCATAGCAAATGTGAAAAATAGAACATATTCCAATTTGGCATAACTGAATCTTTACTTCTTTATTTACTGATGTATTAAAAATGCAAACCAATTTCAAATATTTACCAATTAAAAGTACACATATTTGGGTATCATATATGTACTTCCCTTATCTAAAGAAGAACATTAATTTTGAATTTAGGAAAATTATCAAGTGAGTTACAGTACCAGGAAACCCATTTCCTGAATTCACTTTAAGATGTCAACACCAATATAATTTTGTAATAATTAGTGAATATATTACAAGGACAATTATATCATTTGGATATTAAGAGTTGACTCCTTCAGTACACATAACAGCCTTCTGAAATGATAATATTATCTTCCCCGTAACTAATTATTTTTATCATCTATTATGAGTATGATATATCAAGAATCTGAGGGGTTCGCAATTTAAACACCTCATCCACCCACCTCCATGGTGCCCACATACTGTTTTTACACAGAATAAGGAGGGGGAATCCCTCTTCCAAGCAAATAGATCCTACCAGGGATTCATTCCCTGAAGTGAAGTGGTCTTAGAAGGGGCACATAAGTGTACATAGCTTCCAGGAAGAGATTGCCATTGCTTTCAAAGAGAAAATATTCCCCATGACTGGAAAAGCCTTGGGAATGGAGCATGCTCAGTGGTGTGGCCTTTTACTCAGAAAAGACAGCAGATTTCCTCATTTTCCCAAGAAATTGATTCCTCTTCTTCAAAGATAGTAAACTGAGTTGTGAATACAGTAAACAAATCCTATTTCACTTTAGGAAAACTGAAAGTCAAAATGGAAAGTTGATGGCAAAAAAAAGATGAGGAATGAGATGCCCAGCTTCTGTACCTCCCTCCCCCCCAAAAATAAAAACTGACTGAACATAAAGATTTTCTCTCCACAATAACACTCTGTTCTGATGGTTTCACTTCAAGTTTGTTTTCTTTTCCCCAGCTGCTACCTTGGAGGGCCTTTTAGCATTGCTTGAGTTCTGTGGCAATCAGCCTTTGATAAACATGTTAAAAAGTAAGAATGAGGGACTGGCCTGGTGGCATAGCTGTGAAGAGCACGAGCTCTGCTGTGGCGGCCCAGGGTTCGGATCCCTGGTGCGCGCCAATGCACCACTTGTCAAGCCATGCTGTGGCAGCGTCCCATATGAAGTAGATAGAGGAAGATGGGCACAGATATTAGAACAGGGCCAGTCTTCCTTAGCAAAAAGAGGAGGATTGGCGATAGATGTTAGCTCAGTGCTGATCTTCCTCACAAAAAAAAAAAAAAGTAAGAATGAAAGTAAGGATTTGACCAGTAATGGATTAAAAGGGAATTAGGAAAAATTCACCCATCTGAAACGTTCCATAAACAGGGAGCAGGACATTTCTTCATTCAAGAATGAGCCAGAAACAACAAATACAGGGCTTAAAATGTAACGCAAAGGAAACAAAGGAATGTCCTAGCTTGTAAGAGAATATTGTCTCTACACAAGGAAAGCCTGCCATGATGGGATAAATTACAGATGAGAAGAGATTGAGTAATAAACAAAGATTGAGATGAGAAGGAAAAAAATATTATAGGAAGAACTGCAGTAGCCAAATCTCAAAGACAACAAAAGAGCTTACTTAAAAGTGCAGAAAATTTGAATCATCAGTGTACAGAACAGAGAGGAAAAGTACTCTAATGCTGAAGAAAAGCATAAAACAATGTAAATCAGGAGAGGAAGAAAATCATGAAGGAAAAAGAACAAATATACACGCTGTAAATAACAGGAATAAGAGGAAATCTAAACAAAGTGAATTAGGTAATAAAGGTCCAGGAGAAGAAAGGATATCTCATCTGAAAAGTTTTAAATCTAGAAATTGAAAAAGTTTTGAATCTAGAAATTGAGGAGGCTCACCATGACTCAGGAAAAACAAATGAAAGAGATACTTACCTAGACATATTCTAGGGAAAGGCTTGATTCTTAAGTATAAAGTTAGACTCATCGAAAAGGAACAGCAGCTTAAGCTGGTCTCAGAAAGCCAGAAGAAAACCAACACTTGTAGTGCTCTGAGAGGAAAGTTACGACCCAAGGATTTTATACCCAATTAAGCTGTTGTTATGTGAATGTCATTTTAAGATAAGAAATTTATCAGAAAAAAAATACCATTTTGTACTTTTTCACAAAAAAATAATTTTTGAAAATTTGCTCCAGGTTACAAGGAGATTAATCAAAATTAAAAACTGAAAAATGAGGAAGAAATGGCAGATTCCACTGACAATGAGCATCGATATTGGTTAAAAATAGAGATCGGCCAAAACAGTATTGTCTGGTTGGAAAAACATTGACTTAATGGGATGTTAAAAATGTTCTAGGCTTCAAAATGAGTTTCATAGTCGAACAATTTTGGGAAATTCTGCATAATACAACTTCCTATAGGTAATTCACAATACTTATGATTATATTAGTCTCTCTTAAGATGTCTTTAAATAAGGATATCAGTGTAATCGTGTTTACCTCTGAATTGCCAAGCTAGCCTTATCGAGAAAGACTCATTTTTTCAGAATATTTATTAACATGTTATAAAACAAAGTGTTTTGGGGGTCACAAATTGGGAAATGCTAGCCTAAATAATTGTGATAAATGTACCTAAGAATAGGACATAAAGGACGAACTTTACAAAGAGATGCCTAATATAAAGTAAGAGAGGGGTCAAGATGACAAAGAGCAGGATGGATCACGGATTGGGACCTAACAAAGCAGAGGGCAACGCACAGTCTTCATCTTCCATTTGGTGAAGTCAAAAGTTATTTTGTTTTTGAATTACAAATAAATGAATATGTTTAAGAATGGTGTTTAAAATCAAACAGTTGAAAATTTAAATGCATTTGCCTAATTACAGATCAAGGAGGACATAAATTATAAGTTTAGTTATTATTTCATTCACATCATTAATCTGAAAAATAACAACTTAGAAAATCATGAAACTGAATATTTTTTATATATCCAAACTTTGGGGATGGGGATAAAGCTGCATTAAAAGTAAATTCACATCTTATATACAACCTTTATTAAAGAAAGAGAGTAAAAAATTAATTTAATTAAACTTACATTTCAAGAATTTAGAAAAAGCACTTCAAGAAGTCCTAAGGAAATCAAGAAAAAGGAAAAACATATATAAAATCAAAAATAAGTGAAATGTAAAACAGAAAAACTGAGGAAACTACAAAAACAAAAGCCTTGAGCTGATTTCTTCTGTTGGAGTCAGCGGGGACTACACTTAAGTAGATTAAGAAATCTCCCCTTATTCTGCATTCAGAACGCTCTTGCTTTGATTGCCCCATTGTCCATCTTATAGCTTCAAATATGTTTTCCGTCCATATGCCGAGGTCTTTTGACTTCACTATAAATGAATCCCGCTGACCTCTTGGTCTGAACACATTTCAATTTCAGTTTCCCCTTTATCTATTTTTTTTCTACATAATCCTATATTCTAACTTCTGAAGCCAACATCCATAATCTTAGGTATATTTGAGTGTGGGAGGGAAGATGGAACAATTACAAATGATATAGGATATATACAATGTATATATATAATCATATACATATATACAAAAAGCATATATATAGGCATATATATTTATATGTATATGTGTGGATATATATATGTTCATATCAAAAGTATGTTAATTATATGAGAATATAGTGTATTTCCCCAAAATCAGAATTTTTTGAAATGAATTTTCTCTTTAAAATATAAAATGTTACATAGTTGCAAAGGAAGTATCAAAGTAAAACAAAGATAAACAATGAAAACATTTATACAGATATTAAAGAATTGTCTATTAAAAAGGACCCTGGCTCAAATGATTTATAGATTAATACTTAATCTTTGAGGAAAAATCCTTCTTTTAATTTATATTTTCCCTAGAGCATAGAGAAAATATGAAGCAGATATAAATTTAATACTAAAAACAGTAAAATGATAAAAAAGGAAAATGGAAGAAAATCTCAAATATAAGCATTTATGCAAAAATACTTTCAAAATATTAGCAAATACAATTGCAAATTTTTATTGTCTTTATTATTATTAAACTTTAATTTAAATTTATTACATAATAAATTTCTTACTAAATTTTATTATAAAATATAATAAATCTATTTAAACCCATTACTAAATTTTAACAAATATTAAGTAATGACCAATCCCGTTTTCTCTATAGTCCTACTCTCTTCTCTCTTCCACTACCACTGCCGAATTACTTTAAAACCAATCCCAGACATTGATTCATTTCATCTTTAAATATTTCATGTCTCTTTTAATTGAGAGATTTTTTTCTTCCTCTTTTTTGTTTTTGTTTTTTTTTTGCAATCTATTCGTTAAAGAGACTACAGAGCTTTCCACATTCTGTACTGTGCTGATTGCCTCCCTGTGGTATCGTTTTTCTCTGTTCCTTGTATTTCCTGTAAACTGGTGTTGGGGTCCCCAAGAACTCTCTCGGATGCTGGTCAAGGACCAACTTCGTAAGCAGGCCTTTCTAAGGATACAGATACTCAGGTCTGTTTACTCTTCTCTACATGGTCATAATATGATTTATATCTTTTTTTGTAAGAATACTTCCTAAGTTAGAATCTTCCTCCAGGAAGCTCATAATTCCTGTTCTATCCATTTTTTATGAAGTTAGTGTCCATTTGTAATAAATGCCTGAATTCATTATTTCATTTGGGATTGAAAAACGATGATATTCTAATTCTATCATATTTTTTTTGTTTATTACCTGAAACACTTATATTAAGAGAAAACTTTTCCTAAAATAAGAAAGACAGAGAGGCCATTTCACATAGAAAAGTCAAAATGAATGCTTGAATTGGTTCCTGAGCAATCTCAAATGTGAGCGGTGAGATTTTTCTCTTTAATTATTATGTGCTCGTGTATTTAGAAATATTTCATATGTCCCAATTTATTACAGTTATTCTTATGCCACTTAAGCGGAATTGTTTTTGGCCAATAAGAGCTTCTTCAGGTTGGCTCCTGAGTCATAGTTTTTTATAGCTCCCTTGCTTTCTGCTTTGACACAGTATTCCAGGCTTACCTTGTATTTTTCCTGCCTCAGACCTGGATTCAGCCATTTCTTTGAGGAGCTTTGGTTTGTTTACCGGGAATTGGTACCTAGAGACCATATTTTGGGCAATGAGGGTGCTCATTACTATTGGGTTAGTCATTGTTTCTAGGCTTTTCAGTAAACAAATCTAGGAAATATCTTTGTTTGTTTAATTGGATTTTTTTTTAAGATAAAATATGTTACGAGATCATAGTGATATTTCTAATTCGAATGTAGAATTTCAGAGTTTTTAACTTCTTTAATCTTATATCTATATCTCTTCCCTCTCATACCAAAACTTTTAGTTCTTGATGACATTAATGTACTTATTTGCTTGTAACAATTGCAGAATAACACCACCAAGAGTAGATTACCAAAAACAGTTCAATTTTTTTCTGTTATTTTAGTCTGTAGGACATAAACCACTAAGAAAGTCAGTCAACTTACTATGTTTTAAAGTCTCTTGTATTAACTCTTTACGGGTGGTTATGCCACCAATTCAATACAGAGTTAGATCATTTGTTTCATTTTATTTTTGCTTTTAACTGTGTTTTTTTAATTTTGATTTGATTTTTATATTTATGTAAAATAGGTTCATGATTACAAAGATAAATCTATAGGTATATAAATTTTTTGTCTTCAAAATCCATATTCTCTCTTACTCCATATCTATCGGTACGGTTTACCTGTAGATAACCATACACAGTTTTCTCCAACTTGTTTTTCTTTTTCATTTAAAAATGTATTGATAATTATTACATATGTGTATATAAAAATATTCATCATTTCTTTTTACAGCTACACATTTCCATTGTATGAATGTACAATAGTTCATATTTAATCAGACACCCATTGATGAGCATTTGGGTTCTTTCCAGTTTTTCTACTATAAATAATGCTCTAGTAAATAGCCTTGTGCATATGTCTTTTCATATTTTTCTAGAGTATCTTTGGGATACATTCCTAGAAATGAGCTTTCTGGGTCAAAGGGTAAATGCTTTTGTATTTTTGCTAGATATTGCCAACTTTTCTTCCATGGGATTGTACCATTTTGTATTACCACGAGCAATAGATAAGAGTGCCTATTTCCTCACAGCCTTGCCAACAGTTGTCAAACTTTTGGATTTTTGCCAACCTGATAGGGGAGAAATAATAACTCAGTGTAATTTTTAATTGGCATTTCTCTTATTATGAATAAGTTTGAACATCTTTTCATATCTTTAAGTGCCAAGCAAATATAAGTACAAAATATATAAAAAGTATGATCTCTTATTAACAAGTAAATGTATTCCAAATAAACAAGTGTTGATTAATAAGAAAAAAATTAATATAATATGTAATACAAATGTATAAATTTAAATATATTTACTCAAAATAGTCTGAAAAGCATTTGCCCATATGTCATTCAATACCCATTTGTTAAGGGATTTTTTAGCTTTTAAATGTGAATTTCTATATAATGAATTCTGCTCACATATTTACCTCTCTCACCTCCTCACTTCTCAATGAAATGAAAGGAAAAGAAATACAAAATAATAATGTTCTAGCAGCACTGTAAAACTATGAAGTGGACCATCAAAGAAACAATAAATCTTAGGATTTTCTGGAGGACGTGATGCAGATATGATTAAAATTGCAAAGGAGCACATTGGTTTCATGTGCTGAAATTTAAAAATAAAAAAAGAAAGGACAACTCTCTGAGAGGTTCTCACTTCTTGGCAGATATACATCCCCAAAGTCACAGAGGAACCTCTATGTTCCTCTGTGGAGAGGCCAATAGTTAGTGGAGAGGCCAATAGTTAGTGGAGAAAAAAAAAGAATTTCAGTTTGAAAATTGTTCTTCCTCAAGGAAGAACCCATTTTAGGTTCTGACAGGGCTTATACGAGGAATAAACATTTAAGTACTTGAAACTATAGGATGAGAAGGAGGCAGACAAGCAAAGATGCCAAGAACAAGGTTTGCAGGTGGGAGGTGAGGAGATGAAACTATTTCTGAAAATGGGAGTATCATGTGCAAAGGCTCTGAAGAAAGAAGTAACTCAGTGTGTTCTATAGACTAAAAGAAGACCGGGTAAGGTAACAGGAGGTTTATGCTTTTTTCTAAGTGTGATAAAAAGCCATATAAGGATTTTATATCTATTTAAAACTATTCTTTTGCTGTAAAGAAAATGGGATCAGAGGACGGACTGATAGAGCTTTAATCATAAAGAAATATTTCATAATACCTTTCAGAATTTATCAGATCAAGTAGGATATAAGATTTAATTAATCATAAAAGTCTGACTTGATTATTGATAATTCTATAATTAACTAACATAGAACACACATGGTTTTCAAATGTCCATGGGATATTTTTTACAAATTGTCTACACACTAAGATCTATAGCAAAATCCCATTAAATTCAAGAGATCAAATGGCCCATATTCTCTTATTACAGTTCAAAGAACAAGGAATTAAATACAAAATATAAATCTAATCTCTTGGAAATAGAAAAGAATTTATTCTAAAAAATCAACTAAAAGTGCACACTGTTTAGAACTCAATGACAATTTGAGCATATCGTATCAACTTCTGTGGGATAAAGGCACAGCCACTTTAGAGAAAATTCATAGCTGTATATCCTGTGTTATTAAATAAGAAACATTGAAATTTTTTAAGGAAACAGCCATCTTATGAAACCAGAAAACAAACAACAAAATGAATTAAAAAATAGGTGGTAAAAGGAATTATTAAAGATAAAGGCAGAAAATAACAAATTGCAATCCACATTGAAGATATAACAACAGTCAACCCTTACTTGATGAACAATGGCATCAAACTATATAAAGTAAAAGCTGTTATACATACATGAAGAAACTAAAAAAACATATACTTACAGTGAAAGAATTGAACATCTAGTAGATTAAGAAGTCAGGTTGACTAAGAAACTAATAAAGATAAGTTAAATAATATAATTTATAATATTTATTTAACTGAATTATACAAAATGTCATAAATTATGGAGAATATATGTTATTTATATATTATGTTCTATAAATTATTTACAAAAGTATTTTATCATATTTTAGGCCATAAACAACTTCTAAAGTTTTGAAAAGTAGAATTTGTGCAAGCTATAACCCCTCATCACAATGAGAAAAATACACTGCTGCCAAAAAATTAATAACAAAGTTATATTTTTTTTAAACCACGTTATTCTAGATAAGATCAGTAGCTGAGCTGAAACTTTGGCTCATCTCCAAATTAACCATGCTCCAAACACATAAAAGTGTTAAAACAAAATCAGACTGATGGTAAACATTTTACGAGCCACAGTAAGTGCAGAAAGATAAGGAAGTAGTGCCTTTTAGTGCTAAGATTAAAAAGTAATAATAAAATTAAGATAGACTTGTATACTCTGTATATTAGTTTTCTATTGCTGCCATAACAAGTTGCCACAAACTTTGTGTCTTAAACCAATACAAATTGATTATCTATATTTTTGGCTCCTGAGGCCCTTCCTCCACCTTTAAAGTCAGCGATATTGCACCTCTTTAACGCGGCTGTCATCTTCGTATCACAGCCTGGAAGGGTTCCCAGCTTGTAAGGACTCATTTGATTAGATTGAGCCCAGCTGGATAATCCAAGACAATTTTCCCATCTCAAGGGCTTTAGCCTTAATCAGGTCTGCAAAGTCCCCCTTTTCACGTAAGCTAGTATATCCATACGTTTCAAAGATTGCGACATAGACATCTTTGGGAAGCCATTATTCTGACTACCAGACACCCTTCCAAATTATCATATGAGTATAGGGAAAATGAAAAAAAAAGGCATAGAAAGAAATTACTAATAATGTAGGATTCTAGATTGACAGTCTTCATCCCCCTTTAACACCTTGTGTTTTGGTATTTATTGCTGCTGCTGAAAAGTTTACTGTTAATAAGAGAACTTGGAAAGGAGGGCATATACAACGCTATACAGAAACACGTTGGTCGATTAAAATCTTGACTGAAATAATTATGAAGATAATAAAAACCATCATAATGAAAATTTGGAAGGTTAGTGATACTAATATGACAATAATATTAAAGATGAGAAAGTGGAATTTGTAGAAAAATTTAGTGTTCTAATCTTCTAGTTTTATGGGATCTGTAAAATCCTATCTTTCTCAGTTAGAAAGTATCTACTCAGCTGAGATAACAATCATTAGCCCCTGACTTCTCTGATCAAAACTTAATACAAAATCAGCCAATCAAAGATAAAAGTCTCGATTTTGATATAACAGCATTGATGGAGTTGAATTAGTTAAGAGATGAAGGGTGTTCAAAGATAAAGTGAGGCATATTAAAAATTTTAAGAGGTTATTTGAGCAAAAATCGATTTGAATCCAGCAGCACAAGACCCGGAAGGGGCTAGGAGCACTCCACCGACAGGAGCCAGGGGAAAAACTTAAATGGAGAAAGTGTGGAAGCCAAGAAAGGAGTCTATTTGATTGGCTATAGCTGAAAGCCTAGGTAGGTTATCTGTGATTGGTTGTCCCTAGCGTTTTGATTTCATAATCTTGAGGCATTTGTAGACTTAGATTTTGATTTGCTTCCCTAGGCCGCCACGGCATTAGAGCCACCTCAGTCTAATGGACTCCTTGTCATTAATTTAACAGGGGACATCAGAAAAGATCACTGGTGTTGCCATGGGATTCCTGCTTGGATGATACTCTAAGGTAAGGGCTGGCACACTTTTTAAAGGGCCAGATAGTAAATATTGTCCATGCTATCCATGCTGTCTCTGTCACAACTACCCACTCTGCTGTTGCAGCACTAAAGCAGCCATAGACAAGGTGTCAATGCGCTGTCTAAATGTATTTTTTAGAGCCTAATATTAAAGGTACAAATGAACATAATTGTTTCATACAAATAGTTAAGAAATAGAGAAGCCTCTTTAGGCTACTTAAAAAATAATAAAGTAAAAGCCAAAACCAAGAACAACTTGGTATCACAACGTAGCCAAAAAAAAATTAAACAAACAAATCTGTAGTACAACCCCATGTATCACTGTAAATGGAAGGAAAAAGACCCTTCTAAATAAAAATGCTAGCAAAGTGTCTCGAGTATATTAAGAGAAAAATACTCAGTGACCAAATAGGTCATTTCTAGAATGCAAGAGTGGGAAATATATCAATATAATTTATCTCTGGTAAGAGAATAAAAACCATGTGATTGTCTTGTTAAGTGCTAAAAAACAATGTATTAATAGTTAATTATGCCAAGCATTTTTCAAAGTTTAATAAAACAAAACCTTCTTACTAAACTAGAAAAGGAAAGATTCTTGTTTAAAGTAATAAAGACTATCTCAACTCAACAAATCTCATGAGTGACACATTGCATTAAATCTCTTTAATGTCAGGGAAAAATCAGATGGCTCAGGACAATGTTAACACTGTCCTTGAAGTTACAGTCAATCCAATTAGATGAGGACAATAATGGGACGCATTTTTTTTAGTTAACATTATTATTTACCAAGAAATACCCCAAGAAAAACACTCAAAAAATATTAATATTATTAGAAGAGATCATTATAAAATAAGTATTTAAAATTCAATAGCTTTCCTACCTATCAGCAAAAGTAAGCTGGAAGATATAATTAAAAGATTTCATTTTAAAAGCAGCAAAAAGACATAACATTCAGGAACAAATATTTTTAAAAGCTAAAAATATATAGGACATATATAAAGAAATCTAAAAATTTTTATTCAAATTTTGAACAAAATTAAAGTCATCATAAAAGTCATTTTTAAAAGCCATCACTAAGTCATTATGCATATAGGTAATCTTAAGCTCTAATTTTCTGGATATTTAAAGCATATCATAAAAAAAGAAATGTCTTGCTGGAGTGTGATATGTAGCTAGATAGATAAAGTCACTTAAAAATTATTCCATATCCATCCAATAAAATATTATAAAGGAAATGAAATCACATTATGAAATAAAATTTAATAATATAGAAATAAAATGGGAAAATAAAATAATATCCTCTTTATTATTTATATAATCAGAAAAAAACAATAATTTTTTTATTGAAGTATAATTGGCTTACAATTTTTTTTTTTTTTTTGGTGAGGAAGACTGGCCCTGAGCTAACATCTGTGCCCATCTTCCTCCATTTTGGCTCATTTTTTTTTTTTTTAATTTTACTTTTATGTTTTCCCCCCAAAGCCCCAGCAGATAGTTGTAGGTCATAGCTACAGATCCTTCTAGTTGCTGCATGTGGGACGCGGCCCCAGCATGGCCGGAGAAGCGGTGCGTCGGTGCGCACCCGGGATCCGAACCCGGGCGGCCAGCAGCGGAGCGCGCACACTTAACTGCTAAGCCACGGGGCCAGCCCCTCTTCCTTCATTTTGTATGTGGGATACCACCACAGCATAGCTTGACAAGCGATGCATCATCACCTGCAAACCCTGAGCCACTGAAGCAGAGTGAGTGAACTTAACCAATACACCACCAGGCCAGCCCCAACTTACAATATTATATTGGTGTCAGGTGTATGACTTCATGATTCGTCATTTGTATACATTGTGTAATGATCACCACAGTAAGTCTAGTTACCCTCTGCCGCCACACAAAGTTAATACAATATTATTGACTATAGTCCCCACGCTGTACAATACATCCCCTTGACTTATTTTATAACTAGAAGTTTGTACCTCTTGATCCCCTTTACCTGTGTCACCCACCCCCCAAAGCCCCTCTCTTCTGGTAACCACCAATCTGTTCTCTGTATCTATGAGTCTGGTTTTGTTTTGTTTTGTTTGTTCGTTTGTTAAAAACAAATTTTCATTAGAAAATATATCAATGGGAAAAGAATGTTTTGGTCAGTAGGTGGTATTGGAACAATTGCTTGACTATTTTTTAGAAAGTCAATTTCAAAATTTCCCTTCATAGTTCACTTAAGAGAGATTATATATTCAATAAATTGTAAAATCCAGGAAATGAAACTATCATAAATATTTGAAAATATGTAAAGTGAATTCTTATCAGAAGAGAAAGGATTTTATGAGCTTGAAGATGAGAGAAAATAATCACAGACAGAAAAAGGAACAAATTTGACTACGTAAAATATTTAAACTATAGCATGAAATGTAACCAAAATAAAAGCTGGAGAAATCATACAGTAAACATAACAATGGATTAATAACTTTGTCATCTAAAGAAATTATACAATTGTTAATTAAACACCAAGACACTACTTAATCCTTTATTAAAGGCAACAAGTAGAAAATTCACAAAAATTGTCAACTATTTCATAAATATATGAAAATTATCAATTTGCTATCAATTATATAAATGAAAATTTAAATAGTAAAGATATAGTTTATTAAATTATCAAATATTGGGGCCGGCCCAGTGGCTTAGCGTTTAAGTTTGCGTGCTACGCTTCGGCAGCCCGGGGTTCGCCCGTTTGGATCCTGGGAGCGGACCTATTCGCCGCTCATCAAGCCATGCTGAGGAGGCGTCCCATATAGACGCTACAACTCTACAACTACGACACACAACTTTTTTAGGGAGAAAAAAGAAAAACAGAGGAAGATTGGCAACAGATGTTAGCGTAGGGCCAATCTTCCCCAAAAAAATAAAAGGGGGGAAGCTCCCTCATTAAAAAAAAAATTACCAAATATTTTCTCAACTATTAATATACTATATCAGCAATTGTATAGTGAAATTGATAATATCAATCATTTGAGATAGCCATGTTAATTAGAATTTTTCAGTTAGAAAGATATTCGGATGTACAAATAAAGAATTTTAAAAATATTCAAAACTTTGAGCCAAAAAATCCACTTTTGAGATATATCTAAGGCAGTACTAGTATTTTCTTATGCTTTTTTTCAATTCTACAAAACCTGTGCTTATGTTGCTTTTTCATTATAGGCAATTTATTTGTACCGTCTCTTTCTTGTTTGATCAATTTTGTCCGCCTGTTCCTACTGTTGTTTTCAAAAAACCCATGTTTTGCCTCTATTAATAATTTATGTTGTTTCTTTGTTTTCTATATAATTATATAGAGCAGAAAAGAATTATATAAGGAGAAGGGAAATTTAATTGTAGTCGAGCTTCTTGAAGTAAACACTTAACTCCATCTTTCAATCTCCCTTATTTTCTAAAATGCCTATTTAACATGATAAATTACCCTCCTGGTACATCACACAAATTTTAATATAGGGTACTTTTATTGTTGTTTGCTTCTAAATATTTTATAAGGTAAATTACAATATAATGTATAATATAAAAATTATTTAGAGTGTATTTCTTGTTTGTTTTCAATCAGGTGCTCTTGGACATCTCTTTATATTTGATTTCTTACATTAAGATCAGGCCATGTGATTCACATGATATCATGTCTTTGGAAGTTATTGAGACTTCTTAGTAGACTAATATATTGCCAATTTTTGTACTTTTTAATGTTCATTTGAATAGAAAGTATATTCCTTTAGGGGGCAGTGTCTGTATATATCTACCAGATTGAATTTTTAATATTTTTAAAGTCTTCTATACTCAAATCATTTTTTAGATTTCTTTTATCTAACAGTTTCTTAGATAGGAGTGTCAAAAATTTCCACTAAAATTGAGGGGTATTCTACATATAATTGATCAGTATTCTTTGAAGGTGTCAAGGTCATTAAAGACAAAGAAAGAATGAAGAACTATCCCAGAATGGAGGAGACCAAGACAGAAAACCAAATGTACTGTGGGATCTTTGACTGGATCCTGGACCAGAAAATGGACATTAGTGGGATAACTGACAAAATCTGAATAAAATCTGTATATTAGTTAATAGTATTGTATCATTGTTAATTACCAGTTTGATCATTGTACTATGGTTAGGTAAGGTGTTAACATTTGAGGAAGATGGGTAAAGAATATATAGGAACTCTGTGAATATTTTCACAACTTTTTGTAAATCTAAAATTATGTCAACATAAAAAGTTCACAATTTTTTCACTACAGTTAAGGGCTTGTATATTTTGCCTCATAATTATATAGACCTTTGCTTTATGTGTCTTCAAATATTATTAACTAAATAAAGGATATTGACGTGTATCTTTCAGATGGATAATCACTGCATACATCTTTTTTTCTATTCTATCCTGATCTATCTAGTCAGGATCTCATCAGGAAAGACAAACCACACTATACAGAGAATCTGTTGCACAGATGTTGAAACATTGAAAGAATTTGAGGTAACCCAGAGATAACTGTGAGAAGCAGTTACTATCTTTAGAACTGAGGGTGCAAAAGGGAAGGAATGGACTTTCTAGAACCTATAAGCTCAGAAAAGCTGCCCCATGGAAATGGTGCTTAGACTGCTAATAAAAGAGGCATGACAAGACTGGTTCTGAGAGTGTTGAAAGAAGCTGGAAGCTGAAGCTAACTGACACTGATGGAGCAACAACGACAGACAAAGGAATACGAAGTGTCTTATCCCTTTCACTCTCTCTCTCTCCGCACCCCCCCCCCCAGCGCCACCTGTTGGCAGAACTTAATGGACGCCTGCTGGAAAAGCATCTGGGAAATGTAGTTTGCAGAATCCCAGTACCGGCATCACAGAGCAAAGTATACAAGAGCAGATTTGGAGTTATGAGACAATAGGCAAATAATTGGCACACCATTAATGCTTTCCTTCAAATCTGGTTTTCCCAATATTAAAATTATAACACCAGGGCCGGCCCGTGGCTTAGCGGTTAAGTGCACGTGCTCCGGTACTGGCGGCCTGGGTTCGGATCCCGGGCGCCCACTGACGCACGGCTTCTACGGCCATGCTGAGGCTGCGTCCCACATACAGCAACTAGAAGGATGTGCAACTATGACATAGAACTCTACTGGGGCTTAAGGGGAAAAAAAAAAAGGAGGAGGATTGGCAATAGATGTTAGCTCAGAGCCGGTCTTCCGCAGCAAAAAAAGAGGAGGATTAGCATGGATGTTAGCTCAGGGCTGATCTTCCTCACAAAAAAAAAAAAATTATAACACCAGCTTTGTTTTATACTTGCCAGATATACCTTTGTTTAAGAATTTTTTATTTTATATAATCCAAATGCATTTCTCCTCTGGTAGGGAAGTTTATTTGATTAACATTTAATGTTATTGCTGATGTATGTCCAATCATTTTTTAACTTTATTTTTTTGTTTACTGTATCTTTTATTAAACCTAACTATTTTTTCTTTCCACCTCCTATTAGATTTATCAAATTGTATTTATTCCCATCTTTTTCCTCCATTGATCTGGAAAGTTTACCTTCTATTTATATTATTTTAGTGATCATCTTCCCCTTTTCTAAAATGTATACTTATCCTAAACAAGCCCTACTCTACCTAAGGTAATCTATAGCTCTATCCTCCTCTTAAATCATACAAGAAACTTAGAATATTTTAGCTCCATACCCTTCTTCCCATTGTCCATGTGATTGCTATTTTCTCCTTTTTAAAAAAATTCTCTCCTCAAATTAATCTTTCATTATTATAAATTAATATGGTTATAAATTTCTTTGCATGTATGTGTTCCAGATTCAATTTCCTTCTTATAATTATTCTTTCTGCAAGAACATGTGTATATTACGCATATTGATAATGTGTGAAAATGTCTTTATTTCATATTGTCATATTGGATGACAATTTACCAGAGTTACAAATTCTAAGGTGAAAGTTGTTTTATTTCTCTTGGTACTTTGATGTGCTGACATTTTCCATCAATGTGCCTAGGTATATATTTTATTTTTATTTTTCCTGTACAAGACTCATTGGACTTCAAAGGATTTACCTTTTTTAACCTCTAGAAAATTATTAAATATTAACTATTTGAATATTGCCTTTTCTCCAGTCTATCTATTCTGACTTTCTGGAATTCCTACTAGACATATATGCAAGCTTATCACTCTGGCCTCCATGTTTTAACTTCTATTTCATATTTCCCATATTTGGTTTATATTTGTTGTGTCAGTGATTTTTCTCATATCTCATATCTTCTAATTCACTAAGTTTCTTTTCACCTGTATTTAATTTGCTGTTTAACCTTTTAAGTTCAATTACTATATTTTTATTTTCTAGAATTTCTCTTTGGCTGCTTATTAATATTACCCATTTTGAGTAAAGGGGCTACCACTACAAATATTAAAAGATAATAAAGGACTATCGTGAACAATTCTTCCTATAAATTTGACAACATAAATCAAATAAACAAATTATTTTAAAGACATAAACTACCAAAGCTCACTCAAAAAGAAATGGACAACCTAAAACTACTATATTTATTAAAGATATTAAATTTGTAGTTACAAATCTTCTAACTAAGAAAATTTCCATGCTCAAATGGCTCCACTGGCAAATTCTACCAAACAATTAAGGAACAAATAATATCGATTCTACACAAACTCTTCTGTAATATGGAAGAGGAGGGAACATTTACTAACTTATTTTATGAGGCCAACAAAGCTATACAAATAGATTACAAGAAAATTACAGACCAATGTTCCTCATGAACATAGACATGAATATCATCAATCAAATACCAGCAAATAAAATCTAGCAATGTACAGAAAGGACAATACATGATGACCAAATGAGACTTATCCAAGGAGTGCAAGGCTGGCTAAACATTTGTAGATCAATCATTGTAATTCACCATATCAACAGACTGAAAGTGAAAAAAGATATTAACATCTCAATAGATGCAGAAAAAGAATTCATTAAAATTTAACATCCAAATGTGATTAAAAAAAAACTCAACAAACTGGAATTGAAGGGAATTTCCTTAATCTGCTAAAGAACATCTACAAAAAATCTAGGACTAATATCATATGTACTGGTGAAACAGTGAATGATTTCCCCATAAGATCAGAAATACAATGAGAATGTTCTATTTTCATCCCTCCAATTCAAAATCACACTGAATGTCCTGGGTGACATGGAAAGTGCTGGTGAGGATGCAGAACGACTAGAATCGCTCATATGTTACTGGTGGGAATGCAAATTGTTACAGTCTCTTTGGAAGATGTTTGAAAGTGTCTTATAAAGTTAAACATACACTTATCATACGACCCAGTCCAACTCCTAGGTATTTATCTAAGTGAAATGGTAATTTATGTTCACATCAAAACATGTATGTAAATGTTTATAGCATCTTTATTCATAATTGCCAAAAACTGGAAACTGTTCATATGTCCGTCAACTGGGGAATAGACAAAAACAATGTGGCACCTCCATACAATGCAATAATATTCAATAATAAAAAGGAACAAACTCCTGATACATGCAACAACATGGATGAATCTCAGATGCATCATGCTAAGTGAAAGAAGCTACACTTGAAAGGCTATATGTACTGTATAACTTCATTTCAATGGCATTCTGGAAGAGCCAAAAGTACTGGGACAGAAAACAGATCAGTTGTTATGAGGGTCTGGGGTCAGGAGGAGGGATTGACTACAAAGAGGGGCATGGGAAATATTTGGGGGTGATGGAACTGTTTTATCTTTATCGTAGTGGTGGTGTAGGTGGTGGTTATACAACTTCATATATTTGCCAAAACTTGCAGAACTGTATACCAAAAGGGTGAATTTTACTGTATGTAAATTATATTTTAATTTAAAAATTTTTTAAAAATACTCTTCTTTTGTACTCTTATTCAAGCTTTATGTTCCTTTCTGTTATCCCTTTTACATTTTTGACATACTTCTATTACAATCTCTTAATGTTGTTTATAATTCCTAATTCTTGAGATATTTTATCTTCAGCAAGGGTTCAATGTTTTTCTTAATGACTTTACCTATGGTTCTACCACGTAGTGTAGACAGTGTGAATTTGGATCCCATAGTTATTCAAAGCACAGATTGGGGTTGTATATTCTAGCTCTTGACTTTTCCCATCCAAGGTACTAGAAAAATGCCAGTTTTCTTAAGGCTTCCAAGTTAGCAGGTAGTTTTCTCCAATTCCCAATTTCCTGAACACACCAGCCCTTTGTAGCTCAGCTGCAGTGCCCAAAATTTACCTGGATCCAATTCCTTATCACCTGTTCACATAGATATTAAAACCCAGGCATCAAGGTCTTGAGACCCCCACCACCACCCCCACCCCATGAGACATTCAGCTTCAGTAACAGCTCACTATTTTGCCAGATTTCAGTCTTTGTTTCTGGCAGCTAAGCTTACCATTTCTTGGTTTCATGTTCAAATATGCATGTAAATTATTTTATTTTTTTCTAACATCCTCTGTGCTTGGATCCAGAAAGTGATTGAGTGGTATTTCACATCAGTTAAGGCTGCCACCTTGACTTAAAGTCTCACAGCAATATTTCCTAACATTCAGTTCTAGCATCATTTGGTTTTGTTCACATACAAAAAGTGAGTTGGAACATTGAGTTAATTATTTGGACATTTAGAAAAAGAAATGTTCATGTTGACTTTAGGTATTTTATATCTTAGACATTTTAACATATACCTGTTATATGACTTCAATTTTCTACTAAATACTTCATGTTTTAGTAAAAGTTTTGTTGTTGGTTTCTAATGACTGTATATTGTTTTTAATACATTAGTGATCTCTTCAGCTAGACTCATGACTAAGCCAATAAAGTGTCACTGATTTAATCAACAAACAACTAAGACTTCTTTGTAACCCAGTCTCAGAGTTCAAGAAAACCTGAAAATTTCGATGTATAAAGTATCCATATAATAAATGCATTCTTATTTTTTTCAAAGAATTTAGATTTATAAATAAAATTATCCAATTTTAAATAGAAAGTGGTTTAAAACAATGTTTATCTCCTGTTTGTTTTACTATTTTAAGAAAAACATAATATTTTTAAAATAAATTATACAGCTGCCAAAAGACAGATACGTTAATAATACTGTATAATAGATCACTAGATTTAGAACATCTAACTGGAAAAGCTGGAAATGAGAAGTTTAAAGTTCAAGGAGGTCTGAAATCTAACAGGCTTAATCAAAGGAAAAGATGTGAAATGTTCACAAAAAGGAGTCTGCAAAGCCACACACAGAAAGACTCTGCCAGTGTGGGAAAAGAATGGCAACTTTTTCCTATTAAGAAAAAATAAAAATAGGTCACATTGTTGACCTTGGCCATCCTCTGGCACAGTCATGTCACAGTCATAACACAGAGCATAACATAAATGGCCAAAGGGCTCTCAACATGTTAGAACAATTTCTGAAAAGGAGGTAGGAAATCAATTCATGCTAATTTTAACTCCCTCTTGTTTCTGCAAAGGCTCATCTTGATTTCTTGGTGAACGTTAACACTGTTAGTCTCCTTGACACAGTTCAGTTTTCATACAGTTCCCCTTAGACTGCAAAAGAGCTCACTGGACCATAGACAGTGCAACAGATAAACATGACCTATCTTGTACTAAAAACGAGTATGTCATACTGAGCCGAAAGAAAAGAATTATACAGGCTAAATATGGTCCAGATGACAGGACCAGATCACAGGCAGAAATACCTTAAAGTTTACCTTTCAAAATGCTCAGCAACTTTTTATACTCATCATCAAAAACTTCATCAGAAAACATCTCCAAGTCTAATATTAAAGTTATCCTCACTCCAATATCACTGTCTAGTGTTACACTAGTTCACACATCAACCAACCAATCACTCAATCAAAGAAAAAGCACTCATTAAATATAAACTTTTATTCATATTTTGCTGAGCACTATTGTGAAGATAAGAGCAGTATAAGAATATCTTACATTTCAATAATACTTTGTTATTTGCAAAATACTTTGATAGCTGTTAGCATGGGAAAGGACTCACAGTATCTAATATGCTCCTCTCATTTTCTGATTATAATAATCACAGAAATGCCAGACTAAACAAAATGGAAGTAGAGAACACAAACCATAAGTTAAGTGTATGAAGAAGGAAAAGTTGGGAAGAGGAATTTTATGAATTTCCCTGCCGATAGGGATGAATGGAAAAAAACACACCCTTGAATATCCCAAAATCCATTTCCTGAAACAGAATGGCATGGATCACCTCAAAAACAGACTTTGATCTACCTCCTCTTCTCTGACCCTAACATGAAAATACGAAGTCTGTATTTACCAATAAACCGGTGAACACTCTTCAACTGTAAGAGGCATGCCTTCTGAGTTCGAAGAATTTCACCAGTAACCCTTCCTCTCCTCAGTGCCTCTGTCTACACATCCATTTAGCATTTTATTATTCAGTATGATTCTATATCTTGATTGTAGTGGTAATTAGATGACTTAAGCATTGCCAAACTCATAGAACTACACTTTTTAAAAACGGTGTATTTTACTCTATGTAAATTATATCTCAGCAAAAAAAAGAAAAAAAATAGTTAAAAAATATATAACATGATAAGAAGTCATGGGAATTGGAGGCACTGTTGTGTAGAATCTAGATATAGGTAGTAAGGAAAAGCATTGCAAATAAGTATCAGGACAGATGAATGCTGGTGGGCTAACAAAATCTATGGGAAGTAGAACTTATTCATCTCCCATAGCATTTACCAAAGTAGAGTCCAAAGAATGTTAATAGGTGTACAAAAGTAACATATTCCTTGATGGTAAGTTTAACAAATACTTATTTAAAAGGAATAATTAAGTTTCTTTGCTACAGGACTTCTCCAAGTGTTTCATAGCGCATTTCTAATTTCCACGTTGTATTTATCAAAATTATTTGACCATTGAACAATTTTCTCCTAACAGGTATGAAATTCTCTGGCAAACAAAAGGCAAGTAGAGACACACCGGAATAGTTAGAGACCCTGAGATTAAAATTAGGAGAAAATTCCACACTAAATGATGATCTGTTGTGCAACATAGACTGGTCTACTGACCTTCAAACCATGGACAGAACTAGGTACAAATGTTCTCAGAACTAAAATATACAATTGAAAGGACTAAACATACAGACTGTGTAGAGGTGTACCACCTATCTACATGTTCCTGAGTTCAAGGATAGATAAGCAGAAATATATATAAATATATGTTGCATAAAAATATAAATATTTATATATTATATAAATATATAAAAAATACTGAAACATAAGGGAAAAGCAAAAATCTTAAAACCTTGGAATAAAAACATATCACTAAAATTGCTTCCTACGCGAAACATAAAAATATGAGTAAAACATTTATTTGATGTACCAAAAATATCTAAAAAGATGAGTTCTATAAAGCAGACGTTGGGAATAATGAGGGGGCAACATTCTGAGGTGAAATTGGACAAGAAAATGAAGCTAGCTAAAACATAAGCAAAGAAACAAATAACTTTAAAAAATAACAACAGAATAAAAATTAATAATTGCATCATGAATATCCAAAATTGACATTAGAGAAAACCAAATCAGTAACATGGAGGACAAACTCAAACAGCTCTGTGTGTTAGAAGACACGGATAATGAGACGACAGTCCGTCTTATTGGCATAGCTTCCAAATTCAATACAATGTGACCCCTGCCTAACTCTTCTGATTCATCTTATCACCAGTTCAACCCCTTCACTTCCCTCAGCCGACACTTCAGCTCTAAATAATTACTTACAACTCTCTCAGTCTTATGTGACTCTTTCATTACCCTAATTTAAGAGCATCAACTATGGAGTGAAAATGCCAATTTGAATTTCAATTATTCCAATTACTAGCCTGATGATCTTGAAAAAATTACTTAACTTTTCTATGCCTCAGGTACTTCATCTGTAAAATAGGGATCATTTCTCGGCTTTTAAAGTTTTTCCTACTCTTTTCCAAATAGCTAAATCCTACTCTTTCTTCAATTCTCAACTCAGGGATTACTGCCATTTCCTGGTTTCCTCGTCTATGTTATACATCTTAAAAGCATCTGATTTTTTAAAACAAGGTCTATGTCTTTATTATTTTGTCTTCTAGCCTCTAGAAGAGTGGTATATAAAAAAAATACTCCAATAAATTTCTACTGAAAGTGCAAATATAGGAATCAATGAGGAGATTAATGAAAAACAGCTGAATAATGCTAAATTTCAGTCCAAAAAAAAAGGTTTTGGTCTAGCTTGAGACGGTAAGAATTACTAGCTAAACAGAAGTTTATGACGAGAAGATAACCTTATGAAGTTAAGTTCACCCTGAAACAGCATGTTTTCAATCAGAAGTTAATGGTCTCAGGGTTGTTGTCTCAGTAAATTCTTGGTTTGGGTAGAAATTGTACTAAAAATCCTTTGTTCCATTCCAACTCTTAATTTTGGAGGCATCTCATTTTTAACAAATATAGTTTTATGGAGAACATGAAATTTGAAATTAGCATTAAAGAATATGTTAAATTTGAATAGTAAGAAAGAAAAAGAGCATTCCAGATTAGGGAACAACATGTACCAAGGTATGAATGTTTCAGTTGTCTTACAGTGAAAGGTAAATAAGTCGGTAAAGTTAAATACAAGAAATAAAGAAAATTTCATAAACTGCTAACAGCACTCACTATTGTTTCTTTATGATCATTCTATATTTTGACTACCTGGAGACAAGCATAGTGTGGTAGTTAAATTCATGTTCTCTGCAGCCAGACTGCCTGCATTCTGATTTCAGACACTTATTAATACTCTTGGACAAAGTTTTAAAACTCTCAGTGCCTCTATTTCCTCATCTATAAAATGGGTATAATAAAAGTACTGACCCTATAAAGTGACTCTAATGGTTAAATAATTTAATACATGCAAGTTACTTAGAACAGTGAGTAGCACATTTAAATGCTCATAAATATTTAATTTCTGGCTACAGTACATTTCCTATGAAGGTTCCATACATGTCTTTCAACATTTAGCATAATTAAACTCAGTCTTTTCTAACTCAGAATTATAGTGACTCCCTGCCACTTTAAGACAGCTTCCAGCACTAACAACACCGTCTTATTTAGGATAACATGGTACTTAACATCACAAAAGTCAAAGGAAGACTCTTCCCCTGAGAACACTCCATTTATTCCCATTGATGGCGTTCAAAAACCCCAAGTACAGTTGCATTAGAATTAGATTGTGTTAAACAACGGGTTGTTCTTGAAAGCAACAAATCTCTAGAAAAAGCAAAAGAAAGGAAGGAAGGAAGGAGGGAAGGCAGGCAGGGAGGGAGGAAGGGAGACGAAAAGTTAAAGGGAGTTTAGGCCCTGCCCCTACTCAACCTGAAAAAATGTAGCAGAAAATGTTTAAATACTCTTAAACACTTCTTTCTAAATCACACTGCACATGAGCCATTGGTTTTGTTTGTTGCTTTGGAACAGATTAATTCAAAGAAGTAACTGAAATATTAATCTGATCTGTGATTTGGAAAATGTTTCTCAATAAAAATATTCAAAAGCCTGACTGCTCTTCAGCTCTCAGATGAATTAAGATTTGACTCTGACATGCATTGAACCTCTCTCTGGGGATGCTTCTCTTTACGGGGCTGAGATCACAGAGTTCATCCTTCAGGCAATCGCAGCTCTTTGATTTTTGTCAGGGAGGCCTGCCACCAGACTGCAATGCATAGCAACGTGAGGGTATGTCTCCAATGTTCCCTAATGAAAAGCTAGCCTGGAGGGGGGGGGAAGGTTGGAGGGTGAATTTCAAAGAGGGGAAAGGTCAGTTCTTGGTCGAAGTATGAAGAGCTTGTGGAAGAAAGAAAACTTGGAAAATAAAGTATTAACATAAATTACTGAAAACAGGCTTTCAAGTCCTATAGAAAGAGATGAAGCAATGCTACCATGATAAAGGCTCCCCTTTTTAAAGGATGTGTCCATCTTTGTCCTCTTCTTATTACTTCAGAAAATTATCAGAAATGTCGATGGATGATTCTGTTTGAGTTTCTTAAAGAAAACTTTGCAGGCATTGAAATTTAAAGAGATGCCACCTCTTTAAATCGGAAAGGTGATAAGGTCGTGGTTAGCTTTCTGGGAAGAAAATAAAATCTGTAACTTTTCCGGGAGAATAGCCTTTACTAATTGAGGGGAAAATGGTTAAGTTGACATAACGTTATAACAGAAACTGCATCAGTTCAAAGAGATAGGAGCATGAGTCAGTATCAATAATCTGGTAAGTTTAATAATCTGTAAGTAAACTAGATAATTATTTCCCAAAGTGAAAGTTGTGCATGGACCTGAAATACCTGCTGTGTCCACAGTTTGAAGGGATAAAGTAACTAGCCAGTCTCCATTTTCTACTACTGACCCACTGGGATGATTGATAGAAGGACAAAAATACTCAGAAAGATCCAGAAACAAAAACTAAACTAAGCAGAAAGAATACAGCAAATACTTCAGGTCTTTGCAGGTAAGGAGTCAAGAGCAGTAGTTAGCCAGTATTTTGGTCTCAGGACCCCTTCGCACTCTTAAAAATTTTTGGAGACCCCAAAGACCATTTGTTTATGGATTACATGTTTCAATATTTGCTATTTTAGAAATTAAACCTGAAAAAAGTTTATATATTCATTTATTAGTTCATTTAGAAACAATAACAATATACTCACTCTATGTTTACATAAATAACATATATTCTTACCAAAATCCCTATATTTTCCCAAACAAAAAATTTAATGAGAAGAATGACATTATCTTACACTTTTGCGAATCTCTTTTAATATCTGGCTTAATAAAGACAGCTGAATTCTCTCTGCTTCTGTATTCCATCTGTTGTGATATCTTAATTTTGATTAAAAATATCAAGAAAATCTGGTCTCACACAGAAATGTAGTAGCAAAAGGAAGAAGCATTTTAATTGCCTTTTCAGATAGATTTGGATGTTCTTCTCCGATACCACACTAATATCTGACAAGTGATGGTTTTTGAAAGGTTGCAATGTAGAGTCCGAGACCATATCAAGGAACTCTGCATACTTTTATACATTGAAATCCATTGGTCAATATGAAACTTGGAATGATTCTTTCACCCACGCATGATTTGTAATGTGCATTTGTCGCTTGGAAAATAGCAGTACGCTGAGTTATGTAGGTCTTCTATACAAAACACATTTTAAAAATCACATTCATTAATATCACCACCAATCTCTGTAAAAAATACTTTAACTACTGAGAAACTGTCAAGCTCACTGTAGTGGATAGGAGTTTTCCAAAAAGTTAATTTTTGTTTGAAAGCTTAAATCTTATCATTGCCCACAAACACCGTAAGTTGTTTCCTTGAAGTGACACTTTGACTCCATTCATTATCAAGAAAATATTGCCAACTCCCCAAGTCTACATAATCATAGTTTGTCTATCAATTGTTCTTTCAAATAAAAAAGCTGCTCCATGAAAAAAACTGACTGGTCTAGTTGAGCTCGCTTCTCAAATAATCACTTAAGTGCTTTTGCTCAAGACAGTTCCTGTGTTTCAGTATGCTGCAGAAGTGCTTTATCCATACTTCCTGTCTTGTCACACAATAGTAAAAAGATATG
This sequence comes from Ceratotherium simum simum, assembly GCF_057802395.1. Taxonomy (NCBI): domain Eukaryota; kingdom Metazoa; phylum Chordata; class Mammalia; order Perissodactyla; family Rhinocerotidae; genus Ceratotherium; species Ceratotherium simum. The sequence continues at coordinate 26,748,098 of NC_141910.1, read as the reverse complement.
TACTCAAGGGTCAAGATTTAATGAAGTAATAAGTTTTATTTTTTCATCAAGAACATTCTAAGTGAAAATTATTTTTTTAACTGTGAGTCCAGTTTGGTACTCCTATTAATTAACTAAAACACAAAAATGTATATAGTTTTGTATATGTATATTAAAAGAGTAAACAGTATTTTTATCATAGCTATGCAAATATTTCCTTCTCTACAAATTGAAATCTGTATTTTTTTCTTTTGGTTAATTATACACATACAATTTTTTATTTAATTAACTTTTTATTGAGTTAACGTTGGTTTATAACACATAAACGTCAGGTGTACATCATTATATTTCGACTTCTGTGTAGACTACATCATGTTCACCACCCAAAGTCTAATTGCCATCCATCACAGTAGGCATGTGCCCTTTTACCCCTTTGGCCCTCCCCCCACCCCCTCTAGTAACCATCAATCTCTTCTCTGTGTCTATGTGTTTGTTGCTGTTGTTGTTTTATCTTCCACATATGAGTGAAGGCATACAGTATTTGGCTTTCTCCATCTGACTTATTTCACTTAGCATAATACCCTTAAGGTCCATTCATGTTGTCACAAATGGCAAGATTTTATCTTTCTTATGGCTGAGTACTATTCCATTGTGTGTGTGTATATATAAATACCACATGTTCTTTATCTATTTATCCATCAATGGGCACTTAGATTGTTTCCAAGTCTTGGCTATCGTGAATAATGCTGCAATGAACAGAGGGGTGCGTGTATCTTTTTGAATTAGTGTTTTCATGGTCTTTAGATAAATACCCAGAAATGGAATTGCTGGATCATATGGTAGTTCTGTTTTTAATTTTTTGAGGAATCGCCATACTGTTTTCCATGGTGGCTGCACCAGTTTATATGCCCACCAGCAGTGCGTGAGGATTGTATTTTCTTCACATCCTCACCAACACTTGTTATGTCTTGTCTTTTTAATAGCCATTCTGACTGGTGTGAGGTTATATCTCATTGTGGTTTTAATTTACATTTCCCTAATAATTAGTGATGATGAACATCTTTTCATTTGCCTGTTGGCCATCTGTATATCTTCTTCGGAAAAATGTCTGTTCAGATCCTTTGCCCATTTTTAAATCTAGTTGTTTGCTTTTTTGTTGTTGAATTGTATGAATTTTTTATATATTTTGGATATTAACCCTTTCACAGATATATGACTTGCAAGCATCTTCTCCCAATTGTTAGGTTGTCTTTTCATTTTGTTAATAGTTTCCTTTGCTGTGCAGAAGCTTTTTAGTTTGATGTAGTCCCATTTGTTTATTTTTTTTATTTCCCTTGCCTAAGGAGACATGATATTCAAAAAGATACTGCTATGACTGATGTCAAAGAGCCTGTGTTCTTCTAGGAGTTTTACGGTTTCAGATCTTACATTCAAATCTTTAATCCATTTTAAGTTAATTTTTGTGTATGGTGTAAGATAATCGTCCACTTTTATTTTTTTGCATGTGGCTGTCTAGTTTTCCCAACACCATTTATTGAAGAGATTTTCCTCTCTCCATTGTATGTTCTTTGCTCCCTTGTCACAAATTAGCTGTCCATAGATGAGTGGTTTTATTTCTGGGCTTTCACTTCTGTTCCATTGATCTGTTTGTCTGTTCTTCTGCCAGTACCATGCTGTTTTCATTACTATAGCTTTGTAGTACATTTTGAAATCAGGGAATGTGATACCTCCAGCTTTGTTGTTTTTTCTCAGGTTTGCTTAGGCTGTTTGGGGTCTTTTATTGTTCCACATAAATTTTAGGATGCTTTGTTCTATTTCCATGAAAAAAGTCATTGAGAGTTTGATAAGGATGCATTGACTCTGTACATTGCTTTAGGTAGTATGGACATTTTAACTATGTTAATTCTTCCTGTCCATAAGCACAAAATATCTTTCCATTTCTTTGTGTCTTCAATTTCTTTCAACAATGTTTTATAGTTTTCAGTGTACAAGTCTTTCACCTCATTGGTTAAATTTATTCCTAGGTATTTTATTCTTTCTGTTGCAGTTGTAAACAGGATTGTATTCTTGATTTCTCTTTCTGCTATTTCATTGTTAGTGTATAGAAATGCAACTGATTTTTGTACGTTGACTTTGTACCCTGCAACTTTACTGTATTTGTTAATTATGTCTAATAGTTTTTTGGTGGATTCTTTAGCATTTTCTATATATAAAATCATGTCATCTGCAAATAGTGATGGTTTTACTTCTTCTTTTCCAATTTGGATCCCTTTTTTTCTTTTTCTAGCCTAATTTCTCTGGCTAGGACTTCCAACACCATGTCAAATAAGAGTGGTGAAAGTGGGCATCCTTGTCTTGTTCTTGTTCTCAGAAGGATAGCTTTCAGTTTTTCACTATTGAGTATTGAGTTTGTCATATATGACCTTTATTATGTTGAGGTACTTTCCTTCTATACTCATTTTATTCAGAGTTTTTGTCATAAATGGATGTTGAATCTTGTCAAATGCTTTCTCTGCATCTATTGAGAGGATATATGATTTTTATTCCTCATTTTGTTAATGTGATGTATCATGTTGATTGATTTGTGCATGTTGAACCATTCTTACATCCCTGGATAAATCCCACTTGATCATGGAGTATGATCCTTTTAATGTATTGTTGTATTTGCTTGGCTAATATTTTGTTGAGGATTTTTCCATCTATGTCCATCAGTGATATTGGCCTGTAATTTTCTGTTTTTGTGTAGTCCTTGTCTGGTTTCAGTATCAGGGTAATGTTGGCCTCATAGAACAAGTTAGGAAGCATCCCCTCCTCTTCAATTTTTTGGAAGAGTTTGAGAAGGCAAGGTATTAAATCTTCTTTGAATGTTTGGTAGAATTCACCAGGAAAGCCATCTGGTCCTGGACTTTTGTTTTTTGAGAGGTTTTTGATTACTGTTTCGATTTCCTTACTAGTGATCAGTCTATTTAGATTCTCTATTTCTTCTTGATTCAGTTTTGCAAGGTTGTAGAATTCTAAGGACTTATCCATTTCTTCTAGATTATCCAATTTTTTGACATATAGCTTTTTGTAGTATTCTCTTATAATCCTTTTATCTCTGTGGTATCTGTTGTAATTTCTCCTCTTTCATTTCTGATTTTATTTATTTGAGCCTTCCCTCTTTTTTTTTCTTGGTGACTCTAGCTAAAGGTTATCAATTTTGTTTATCTTTTCAGAGAACCAGCTCTTAGTTTCATTGATCATTTTTATTGTCTTTTTAGTCTCTATTTCATTTATTTCCACTCTGATTTTTACTATTTCCTTCCTTCTAGGGATTTGGGGCTTCATTTGTTCTTCTTTTTCTAGTTCCTATAGATGTAATGTTTGATTGTTTATTTGAGATTTTTCTTGTTTCTTGAGGTAGGCCTCTATTGCTATATACTTCCCTCCTAGTACCGCTTTTGCTGCATCCCATAAATTTTGGTATGTTGTATTTCCATTTTCACTTGTTTCCAGGTATTTTTTGATTTTTTTGTTTTATTTCTTTGTTGACCCAATATTTGTTCCATAGTATTTTGTTTAATCTCCACATATTTGTGACTTTTCCAGTTTTCTTGTTGTAGTTGATTTATAGTTGCATACCATTGTGGTTGGAAAAGATGCTCGATATGATTTTGATCTTCTGAAACTTATTGAGACTTGTTTTGTGGCCTAATATGTGATTATCCTGGATAATGTTCCATGTGCATTCAAAAAGAGTGTGTATTCTGCTGTTTTTGGATGGAATATTCTGTATATATCTATTAAGTCCATTTGGTGTAATGTGTCATTTAAGGCCAATGTTGCCTTATTGATCTTCTATCTTGATGATCTGTCCACTGATGTAAGTGGAGTGTTCAAGTCCCCTTATGTTATTGTGTTACTATCAATTTCTCCTTTTATGTCTGTTAATATTTGCTTTATATATTTAGGTGCTCCTATGTTGGATGCATAGATATTTACAAATGTTATATCCTGTAGTTGGATTGTCCCCTTTATCATTATGTAATGCCCTTCTTTGTCTCTTGTTACAGTTTTTGTTTTAAAGTCTATTTTGTCTGATATAAGTATTGCTACCCCAATTTTCTTTTCATTTCTATTTGTGTAGAATATCTTTTTCCATCTCTTCATTTTCAGTTTGTGAGTGTCTTTAGGTCTGAAGTATGTCTCTTGTATGCAGCATATATATGGCTTGTTTCTTTATCCGTTCAACCACCTTAGGTCTTTTGATTGGAGCATTTAGTCCATTTACATTTAAAGTAACTATTAGTAAGTATGTACTTATTGCCATTTTGTTACTTTTTTCTGGATGTTTTTGTAGTTCTTCTCTGTTCCTTTCTTCTTCTCTTGCTCTCCTTCCTTGTGATTTGATGGCTTTCTGTAGCATTATGTTTGGGTTCTTTTCTCTTTGTTTTTTGAGTATTTATTGTAGGCTTTTGGTTTGTGGTTACCATGTGGTTCATATATAATAACCTATGTAAATAGCAATCTATATTAAGTTGATGGTTTCTTAAGTTCAACCTCTTAGTAAAAACCCTACACTTTTACTCTCCCCACCACATTTTATGTTTTTGATATATTTTACCTCTTTTATTTTTGTGTATCTCTTAACCTCTTATCATAGATATAGATAATTTTAGTACTTTTGTCTTCTGACCTTCATACTAGTTTTATATGTGGTTGATCCACTTCCTTTACTGTACATTTGCCTTTACCAGTGATATTTTTTCTGTGATAATTTTCTTATTCCTATTTGTGACCTTTTCTTTTCTGCTTAAATAAGTCCCTTTAACATTTCTTGTAAGCCTGGTTTAGTGGTGATGAACTCCTTCAATTTTTGCTTGTTTGGAAAATTCTTTATCTCTCCTTCCATTCTGAATGATAACATTGCCAGGTAGAGTATTCTTGGTTGTAGGCTTTTTCCTTTCAGCACTTTGAATATATCATGCCACTCTCTTCTTACCTGTAAAGTTTCTGCTGAAAAGTCAGCTGATAGCCTTATGGGATTTTCTTTGTATGTAACTTGTTGCTTTTCTCTTGCAGCTTTTAGGATTCACTCTTTTTTTTTTTCCTTAATAGTACAAATAACTTCTTTTTTTTTTTTGCTGGGAAAGATTCACTTTGAGCTAACGTCTGTTGCCAATCTTCCTCTCCTTTTTTCCTCCTCCCAAAGCCCCAGTACATAGTTATATATTCTAGTTGTAAGTTCTTCTAACTCTTCTATGTGAGCCACCACCACAGCATAGCAACTGACAGACAAGTGGTGTGATTCTGCCCAGGAACCGAACCTGGGCCACCAAAGTGGACTGCACTAAACTTTAACCACTAGGCCATCAGGGCTGGCTCTAGGATTCACTCTTTATCATTAATTCTTGACATTTTAATTATAATGTGCCTTGTTGTGGGCCTCTTTGGGTTCATCTTATTTGCACTCTCTGTGCTTCCTGTACCTGAATGTATGCGTCCTTCCCCAGGTTAAGGAAATTTTTAGCTATTATCTCTTCAAATAAATTCTCTGCCCCTTTCTCTCTCTCTTCTCCTGGGACACCTATAATGTGACTATTAGTATGCTTGATATTGTCCAGGAGTCCCTTAGACTGTTCTCGTTCTTTTTAATTCTTTTTCTTTTTTCTGGTCATCTTGGGTGATTTTCTCTACTCTTTTGTCCAGATTGCTGATCCATTCTTCTCTGTGATCTACTCTGCTGTTGATTCCCTCTAGTGAATTTTTCATTTCTATTCTTGTATTCTTCAGCTCTGATTGATTCTTTGTTATACTTTCTAATTCTTTGTTGAAGTTCTCTGTGAGTTCACAGGTAGTTATAGTTTTGTTGTGCCCTTGGGAGAGGTGAGTTCAGCATCCTCCTATGCTGCCATCCTCCAAACTCTCCTTTATATCACTAATTTAATTAACTAAATAATATAATTAATATAATTAACCAAAAGACAAAATACAGCTTTCAATATGGTTGCCAAACAACATGTAAATGTTATTAATATTGGAGATTTGGAGCAGAAGAGATGTAGAGAGAATGGTGGAAGCCCTAAGAATATGATCAGTAATGGGGAGTCACGAGATGCAATTGAAAGTTAATAGAACAAGAAATACAGGGAAACTTTAAGTATTTAAATAAAGTAGCGTTCAACATTACAAAGTTAAAGTTAAGAAGGCATTTAGAAAATCATACAACCATCACAAATTGGGAAAGGTAGGAGAGCTAGGTATTGTAAATGAACTAAATTTCCTTTGATAGTGCTGAGTCAAGAGATAATCTTTTGTACACCTGAAATTTATACAATGTTATAAACCAATGTTACTGCAATAAACAAAAAATTTAAAAAAAAAAAAGGTAATGGAAATCACTCTTTACCTGGTTATGTTATTGGTGTGATATAATGAGGTAATTTAAAAAAAAAGGAGATAATCTTTAAATGTGATAAATCAAGAAATTAGGGGGCCGGCCCCATGACGTAGCAGTTAAGTGCACGTGCTTTGCTGCTGGAGGCCGGGGTTCGGATCCCAGGCACGCACCAAGGCACTGCTTGTCAAGCCATGCTGTGGCTGCATCCTGTATAAAGCAGAGGAAGATGGGCACGGATGTTAGCCCAGGGCCAGTCTTCCTCAGCAAAAAGAGGAGGATTGGCATGGATGTTAGCTCAGGGCTGATCTTCTTCACCAGAAAAAAAAAAAAAAGAAGAAGAAATTAGGGTGTAAATTATATTATTTGGACAGCCTAAATATTTGATAACTATTACGGCACAGACACATAATGATCAGACCGGAAGTCTACATACTCAGAAGGTATGCTGACAGGGACATAGTGACTACATATCAACTCTGTTTTTAAGACAGAATTAGGAGAGAAATAACTAGAAGAAATAGATAGGAGCAGGGCAAAAGGTGGGCAGGGTTGAGGTAGTAAACTGCTGCTTTTTACTAAAAGCCTTTCTGTGCTATTTTAATTTTTACTGTATGCAGTAAAAATTACTGCATTACCTTGATGAGAAATAATATTAGTGTATAAAAAGGATATTTTCATCCTATCAATAATTAGGACTACTTAAAATTTGTGCTGTCATTCTCTTTAAAGTCTATAAGCAATTGATGTTCAATAGAAATAAATCAATAAAATATGCTGGTAAATATTTCCTTGGTTTAGTAGTAGATTTTTTTTTTTTTTAAAAATTCTAATGTATCCTCATATATATTCTCAAGGATATATAAAGGAATTACTTCAAGGTTTAATTTGAGAGATAATTCATAATTTTACTTCTTTCTCGTGACAGGGAAGCAATGGAAAATATCCTAAAACATATAGCTTGTCTCTAGGGCACATTTCTTTAAAAGTTATCAATGCTTTTAAACAGTAGGAGATTCTCCTTACCAAAATTAAAGACGATGTTGGGAATTTTATTTTACTTTAATGACTTGACCCTGATGAATCATAACTTATATCTATATGGCACAATTAACTATCCTTTCTGTTCTTTAGATCACCACAGAGAACAGGAGGCCTACAATAATTACTAGAAGATGTATTTCGAGGACATTGCTTTACTTGAATTTATGAGTAGTACAATTAGTCACTGCTGCAAGAGATAAGTTTGTGAAAAATAGTCTCCCAAATAACATAGATGTCTGTGCTAAGAATTATATGGATATTGGACTAATTCATTCTGAAGGTATAAGAAGTCAGTAAAGGAAATTACGTAAGTAAAAGTTATCAAAATGTAAAATTTACTTGCAATTCTCATATGTTTCAAAACCTAGAATTTTGTAGACTATTGTGTACATTTATAAACATGAGAAAATTTTTATACTATTGGACAGTTGTTACATTACAAGGTATAGTGGTGCGGGAGGTGGACAAGTTAGAGTTTCAGAACAGTTGGGTTCATTTGGATGAGGGCCTGGTATGAACAATTTTGAAGTTACCGTCCATTGAACCAACACCTCCATTTTAAATCAACTTCTTCACTGTGTAATACAACAATATCTTTGAGTAGTATTTTGGATCTCCAGAGTCAAATACAATAGTATTTCAGGCCATATGGCTTTCTCCTGTTGTGTGTTTCAAACATTCAAGTTGTAGTTCCTTCCTTCCTTATGTATTATTTAATTTTTATAGATCCTATGGAATATAAATATATTATAATATTTACACATAGTTTAGTCTACATATCAGAAAAATAGTGAAATTTCTACATGCATGCACATAATGTAACTGTTAGAAATAGAAATCTTACTCAAATGAACAATATTGAATTATTCAAATCAAATAGCTTTGTGCTTGTAAACGTATGTCTACAATAGCCTAATCAACAGCAAAGGTGGGAAGTTAATAATTCAAAGCTTTGATTATCTTTAATCTAATAGGTAGAATTTTGAGGCTATAAAAGTCGCTTATATATAAAAATACAAAGTATATAAATATATAAAAAGTCTTAAAGAACATTACTAGAGGCCTGTATGTTATTTAAAGTACTGGATAAGTCTTGTGTCATATGCTAAAACCATGAGTTCTAGCAAACATCTGTAGGAAGATACCAAAATTAGTCTTTAGAGTTAGTATAAATTTATTAGTTAAAGCAACAAGATTACATAAGTCATATATACTAAAACATTTCTTTTTGTCCTGTGGTATAAAGTGTTCAAAGCAGAGTTCTTAAGGGTCTTACGACATATCAAATGAATGTGTATTAAAAACTGTTTTAAACCACATTATTTCTACCTAAGAAAGCAAATGTAATGCACTAGCTTTTTCTGCATTCATTCAATTATTTATTCATCATTCATCTAATAAATATTTATTGAGCTCCCTGCTCTTACACTACTGTAGAGAAGGCAGAGGCATAAAACATACGGCCATAATACTGTGTGATAAGTTCTCTGGGTTATTTACCAAGTTAGGCCACTCACAGGAACAAATAAGTTAATTACAAAAAGTCCCTCAATGTTACTTCTGAAGTCACTGGATTTAAAAATAAAAAGTAGCCTACATTAGGCTTCATTATACTACAAAAACTAGCAACTGGAAAACTCTAGAATTATTATATTTACATTAAGGAAAATTAGGCAAGATGCCTATCTTCTTAACTTTATATTCATTTAATGGACACCCATTTTTCATCTTTTTCTTCTGTTATAGAAATTCTTGAAAGGCGTTATAACATGTTCATTTTAATAAGAGAGAGGACAATCATACAGAAAATGACTAAATTATTCTCAGTTTAGGATTTCACTGTTTATTTATTTATTTATTTTCGCCTCAGGCTTTGGGGACATTAAGGCCATGTTATAAATCCTGGTCACTGCTTTCTCTACAGAGCAAAAATGAGAGTTTATTAGCATCTCAGTGGTTGCCTCAATAATGACAAAACAGTTGCTCATTACTGCTCATTAGTTTCATATTAGATTCATTTGCAATAGCAATACATCTTCTATTCATACTCGATTGCAAAAGAACCGATATGATTTGACACCTGCTGTACAATAGAATTCATTAGATAGTAATAATACAAATAGAAATTCAGAAGCTGGACTTCTATTTGCCTCTGTGATGACTCTGTAGAGGAAATGGCCTCTGAAATCATCTAGGCTAGAATAAGATAAATATGCACAACAGATAATCAAGGTTTTCAAATACTGAATTCTCCATTTCCATTTTTCTATCTATAACAATGTTCTATATACACAATGTAATATTTTAATGAGTGGCATAGTTTCCAAAATAATAGAGCACTGCTTACTCCACAGATGAAATAAAATACTAACTTAAAGAACCATACTGAATAAAAAAGAAGGCTAAGATAATTTCTTTAAACCTCAAGATAAACCAAATTATTTTTTCATACACTTCATATTTTTTTCAAATATTTATGCCTTAATCCATGGGGAAGAATCAGGTTTCCAAGCGTACCTAACCGTTACTTCTGATATTCAGTCATGTTTGTTTACTTGAACTCCTTGTGGCTCTTGCCACATGTCACTGCACATAATAAAAGAAGAGACTTTCAACTATTATTCTTTTGTTTAGATTCCTGTCACCTAAATCACCTAAATGCAACATACAACCTCAAAATGAAATGACTGTTTCTGCTTATCATAAATGTTTTAGGGAAATCTCAAGTGCTTTGCTTTAGGTAAGAGAGTCAATTGTTAACCCTCTGTTATATTTCCATAGAAAATAAAGAAAAACTACATTAACCAATCCCTAAAAAAACATGAGTCATGAGACACCTTATTTTGTTCAGTTTCACAACCATTTTTCAGATATCCACAATAATCCAGGTCACGATATTCACACTTTTTGCAACTAGAATTTAACAATGCTTTACCATTTCCATAAGAGTATAAGCTCCAAAATATTTCAATAATGAGTGAATTCCTACCACATTGCACAAGCTTAGCATATGGTGGGAACTCTTTAAATATTTGTTGAATGAATTAATGGATGAGTGCTGTCAGAAGTATAACAGAGGACAACAATAGTTGTTCCTTGGTTGCTTATAATTCTGATGGAAAAATAAGTCTCAAGAGATATTTTTTTAAAAAAACAAAATCAGTAATTTATAATATATGAGAATGGGTAGTGGAGACCATACCTACTTTGAGATTACAGAAAAATAAGAGATCAACATAGGCTGAAATTGCAGGGAAATTTTTTTGTGGGGTGGCTATATCTTCTTCCAAGCTCTGAAGGGTGAGCTGAACTTGGATAGGTGGAGCTAGGGAGGCAAATATTTTAGGCCAGGGAAAAGAATTTTCCCAAGTTTAGAGGTAGAAATGAGTGTAGGAAATATTGATGGTACCTACAATGAATATTTTACAATATATTTAAAGTTTGTAAATAAGGTATTTTTGTGTATACACTGCCTCTTTTTTAGACATCAGAATAATGCCGTTTCAATTATTAAAGCATGCTTCATTTTGGATCCCCAAATAAATCTACTAGAATCACAAAATAGATGGTTTTCTAGACCTAAAGGAAGAAAGCTAAGTCAAAGAGTTATGATGATTTCTGCCCAGCGAGTAAACTCATGCCACTTAAATACAATAACATTAGAGATTAAGTAAATTAGAGTATAGAAAATGGGCTAATAATCACAATATCAGTATGTACAATATAATTTAGGTAAATAAACTCAAATTCCAACAAGTATATTCTCCAAGAATAATAATTCATATAACACTTAAAATTTTCTGTAACAAATATATCTAAAATAAGTTTTACAATAATCAAAGCCTTGATAAAATGCTACATCCTATAAGAGATAATATAATTATTTTATAATAAAAAGCAGGAGATCACAGGAGAGCTTCTTGCCCTTCTGTGTAAAAAAACTACCCAGAAATTCAATTTTGTGATGACAAAATACAGACTGTGTATAAATACGAGTTATATAGCCTGACTGCCTAATACTATTTATACCTTGGGTCTTTATACTAACTGATCTGAAACCAAATATCAACATTTTTCCTTATTTTTAAAACCTCTGGCCTTCACACTACCTAGCTAGTTCTTTATATGTTTTTTTAATTCATGAATATCTTCCAATATTCTCATTTTTCTTTACAATATCAATTAAGGTCTAATATAGAGTTTCCAGATTTTGCAAATAAAAATATAAGATGCCCAGGTGAATTTGAATTTCAGATAAACAAAAAATAATTTTTAGCATAGGTATAATTTTGCATAAGTACATCGATAATATTATAGTATACATATGTCCCAAATATTGCATGGGACATTCTTATGCTAAAAATTATTTGTTGTTTATCTGAAATTCCAATTCGACTGGGTGTCCTGTATTTTATGTGGTGATGCTAGTCTAAAACAGTGCATCACATTCTCAAAATCAATTGTTTCAGCAACCTCCTTTTATTCTCATCAAATACCATGTTGTCTTGTGGCCTATAATTTCAGCTATAATTCTAATCCAGGATGAATCAAGGCAATTGGGATTTATACACTTTTATTTGCACAAAAAATTATGTTACATGAAAAAATGTTTACTTTAACTAGTTAGATCATGTTATTGAGCCTTTTGTAGATTGGATTCTTAAAAGTATTTATCTCTGCCCTATTTATACCAGATATACAGCATTCCTAATTCTAGACTGCCATCTTTCATACACATGAAAAGGCATTCTCTCTTCATTTAAGATTAATAGCTTTTGATCTTTACTCAGAAGTTTACGTTTAATAGTCAAAGAATCAACTCTCCTTCTCCTCCTGTTCATTTTCAATTTCTTTCATTCTCTTTTTCTCTTTTTCTTTCACACACACACACACAAACATACATACACACATACACACAAGAAACAAGATAAAATGACTTAAACCAAGGGAAACAATAGATAATAAAACTAGACCTACTAGGAATCAGCATAATAGAGCTTTCAAAATAGAAAAATAATCATGATTAATATGCCTAAAGAAATACAAAAAGACTAAGAATATTGGGAAAGAAGTGATAACAATAGTAGAGAATCAGCTGTAAATTCTAACACTAAAAAAGAAAAAAGAATACAAACACTGATATTGAGAGCACAATGCATCACAGGAAAAGCAGGTTAGACACAGCTGAAGAGAGACTTTGTGAACTCGAATCCAGGCCAGAAGAAAATACCAAGAATTAAGCACAGAAAGACAAATGATGGAAATTATCAAAAACTACATGGGACACAGGAAATATAACCAAAAAGATCTAACTTATAGGTAATATTGGGGTTCTAGAGAAAGAGGAGACAACAAATAGGACAGAAGTCATTTGTGAAGACAATGATTGAAAATTTAAAAAAATAAAATGATGCAACATCAAGCCAAACATTCTAGAAACACTGTGAACCACAAATAAGATAAATACAAAAAAGGAACTTCGGGATGGCAAAGTAAAACTGCTGAAAAACAAAAACAAAAACAAAATTTTAAAAGTATCCAGAGAATATATCCTTCAAAAATATCCTTCCAGACTGACGGGGAAATAAAGACATTTTTAAACAAACAAAAACTAAGAAAATTTGCCATCAGCAGATCCTCACTAAAGGAAATACTACAGGTGATCTTCAGACTGAAAAAATAATCTTGAAAGAAAGCTAAGATGTGCAGAAAGGATTGAAGAACAATAAAAATGTCACTACATGGGCAAATGTAAACATACGCTGTATAAAACAAAAATAATAACAGTATGAGGTTTAAAATATATATGAAATTAAAATGCATGACAATAATAACAAATAATTTATGAAGGGGTAAATGGTGATAAAATATTTTAAGATCTTTGCTTTGTCTGGGAAGTGGTTGGACTCTAATGAAACAAAGATGCATGTTGTAATCTCTAAGGTGAACTCTAACAAAGTAGTAAAACTCTACAGTAATAGAATAAACTCTAAAGAAGTAGTTTTTGTTTCCCTGGGGGCCTCTGGGAGCTCAGTGTCAGTATTTGTGCCCTTAACAGTTGCCTTCTTGACTTTGAAGGCTTTCTTAGTTCAGGTGGAGGCTGATGTGGCCTGAGTATTGGCTGTCTCATTGGTAATTTGGCTGTGGGTGGTAGTTGGAGCCAGTGAGATCTCAGTGGGTTAGCTATGGCCTTATTGGCAGCCTTCTTAGCCTTGGAAGCTTTGTTAAGTCTCGTGGAGGCTATCAAAGCCTGAGAACTGGCTGACTCACTGAAAATTGGAGCCTGGTTAGTCTGCAGGATGTCTGGTAGGTTTAGGGTCTGTATGGGTGACTTGATCTGTATAGCGACACCCTCACTGCCAGTTGGGTAGCCTTGGGCTACCTTAGCAGTAACTCTTTTTGCCTTGTTGGCTTTCTTAGGCTGAGCCAAGACTGAAGAAGCCTGAGTATTGGCTGCCTCAGTGGTAACTGAAGCCTGGTTGATCTGGGAGATCAGGTTTAAAGACTACAGAGTTATTTTAGACTTGTTGTTGGTAATCTTATTGGCAGATGGGACTGCAGGGGCAGCAGGTATGGTCTTTTGTTGTTAATGCCATCGAGTGGATTCCGACTCCTAGCAACCCTGTGTACAGTAGAGTGGAACCCTGCCTGGTCTTTTGTGCCATCCTCTCATCTTCTGGTGCTATATCAGACAACACTCTGTTGATATTCATAGGGTTTTTATGGCCAGTTTTTTGGAAGTGAATGGCCAGGTCCTTCTTCCTAGTATCTCTTAGTCTGGAAGCTCCACTGAAACCTGTCCACCATGGGCGACCCTGCGGGTGTTTGAAACACCAGTGACATTGCTTTCAGCAACACAGGAACACACAGATTGGTCTTAGTTCTAGCCTTAATAGGGACTTTCTTGATCTTGCTTTTCTTAGACCAGTTGGCAACTGGTAGTTCCATG